>NC_090058.1:9619417-9919417 GCF_038355195.1 Osmerus mordax | reverse complement strand
CACTTAACTTAGGGAGTTCACACAGGCTGCTTAAGGTTCAATACAATACCTGTGTGTAGCGTGTCGATTTGTGTGCTAAGTATCCCATTAATTATAAGAATGACATTGTCAGTGCTATGGCTTCAGAAGGGGAGAGAGCAAGTGAGCAGAGGGGATAGCATGCTATATGTACATGCAGCATCACCTATCAGAACAGTGCCAGTGCCACCCGTCTCTCTGTCAGACAAATATTCCATTACAATACAAAGACAATGAGAAAGTGTTTGCATAGCATGAGGTATAGCCACACAACATTCTGTACAGAACAAAAGAACTAACATGCGTTACGTATATAAAACAAAACTATCACAAAATCTTTACAAAAGTACCAACAACAAAAATTGAATCAATGTCAATCCTGTACATACTGTATCCACAGCAAATGTTCTTGGTGTGAGTGATGTTATTGAATAGCATTCGCTATCACATTGTATTAATGATTATAAACTGTCTCGACAAAGTCCTGTCTATTTTTGTTGTGTGGGCTTATGGCATAGTAGCTAGGTATGTAAACCACAAGTCTTCACTCATTGGATGCCCACCTCTCCAATACCTTCATCTAATTGGACTAATGAGAGTCACATGTCTTCACCTCTGGGCCAATTAGATCTCTGTGAGGGTGAGCTTGAACATTCCCCCCAGTTCCTCCATGGAGATCTGAAAGGTGTCTTCATTGGAGTAGTGCCTGATAATGTTGTCATCCATGTTGACCAGAATCCTGGCACAGAGACAGATAGAGCTTTCAGTAACATGTGTTATTAAGTGTGTGCTTGTTTGGATACATCTTCTTCATAATCACATTTATCTGTGTGATGTTTACCCTTTCTTGCATTTCTTGTAGACCTTCCCCACTTTATCCAATGGCAATTCATATTTTTCTGAAATCTAGAGGAAACAAAATCCTTTTAGCAAAATTCAAAAAAAAAGAGGTTATAGCAGATCAGTGCCATCAATACCAGTGGGACACTATCAACAAATGGTAGACGTGCAATGAGTTGAAGCAATCATCCCCTCTCACTCTTCGGGTACACCATTTAAAATGGTTTTTGTTGTGTAATGAGTGGTGGACATGATGCAAGTTGCTGTTGACGTCTGGTTGCTCTGACGGTTATATCACTGTCGAGAGGAGGGACACTTCCAGCCTGGTCTCCTCCAGCCCAACCCCCCGGCCCCCACTGCTAAGCTCCGCAAGACTCCGCTGGACATCCTGTCTGAGGGTCCTACTGTATGTGACCTTCCTAACCCCTCTCTCCGGTCCACCCTGCAGAGCCCCCCGGCAACCCCCTCCTCCCGCCCCAGAACACCCAGAGGCCAGGCCTCATCCTGTCACAACTAATTTGGCTTGTGGTCAAGGCGGTTGGGGACCCTGGAGAGTTCCCCCAGAGCAGAGGGCACCCCACTTTGTCTAAGAGGCCCTCCCCGAAGACACAGACAGACCCCCCTGGTTAGAAGGGACCGTAGACTGTGAGCAAATGAGGGGTCGAGGGAGAGAGGTAGGAAAAGGGATAGATGGAGAGGTGTAAGGGGAGAGGGGGAGGAAAAAGAAAAGCAAGGGGAGGGAGGGAGAGAGACAGAGATAGAAAGGAACAGGCAGGGGGAGCAAAGGGAAGTTTTGCCACAAACAGGCCCACCCACCCTGGTGTGGAGACACTAGAGGATGTGGTCAGACTCCCATCCGTGTCCTCAAGTAACACCACACCCATTGAGTCTAACCCTGCATGCCTTGAGCCCAGATCTAACCCTGCATGGAGAAGCAACCACCAAACCTTGAGGGATTCAAGGATTGGTGTGGCTGACGCAAGTTGGGGGTTTGATGCTACTGGACTTACAGCTTCCACCAAGCCTTTCAGGGTTGGGTTCTTCAACATGACAGCGTCAAACACTTCCTCCGTCTCCTTACGCACGTACAACAGGACTACGAGGGAGAGCAGAAACACTGTGAGGGGCAGTATACACACACACGCACACATACAGGCATACAAACATACACATATCCAGGTCTAGGTTGGGTTTGTGGGCCTCACCTGAACCCAGACTGTGTTTTCTCTGGCGGCAGGCCTGGTCCAGCACAGACCCAAAGTGGGAACAAGGGCCAGGCTCTGCACAACACAGAGAGGGCCAGCTACACTCTCACACAAACACAAATTTACCACTCCCGAAAAAGATTATCTTTCAAGCAAAAAAACCCTCAAAACTGACTGAAAAGGAAATAAATTCATTGTTTCGTAAGAATGTTTTTCAAGACCTTTGCAGTTATTTTTGGAAGAGGCAAAAGTGACCTTTCAGTGAGGTAAGAATGCATAAAAAGCATGCCTTTGTGTTATTGCTGACTTCATGTTTTTTTTACATTAGTGACACAGGAAACTATACTAAGTATAACGTGTGTGTTATTCTGTGTGTCCCAAAGAATAGAGTGTGTGTTCATATTTGGATCTAAGCTAAAGAGCATGTCCTTGTGTGTGTGTGTGTGTGTGTGTGTGTATGTGTGTGTGTTTAAGGGAAAGATAGGAGGAGGGGGTGTGTGGATGTGTATTTAGTTGTGTCAGGGAAGCTATTGGAGGGGGGCACCATGCCTCTGTGTGTGTGTGCGTGTGTGTGTATGTGTGTGTGTGTGTGTGTGTGCTTGTCTAGGGCGGTTGTTATGGCTTTCTCCCTGAAGGCCAGGTTGCTTGCCTTCCCTCCCAGGGGCAGTGGGACGTGTTTTCTAGTCTCATACACCAACACACACACACAAAGACACCGTACAAGGAGGGTAAATCCCTGATAGGCACGTGTAACAATAACATAAATAGAATGATGCAATACACACACACACACACACACACTTACCTTTCTTTGGCTCATCTAGTCTGGCCAGCTTGTTAGGAGCGGATCCAAACTCCTCCTCTGTGTATGGCCTCTTCATTCCAGAGCTTGATGGAGACACACACACACACACACATTAATGCACCATCATTCACTGTTTTCAGTGTTAGCTATGATTTTATTTACAACCAGCTAAAAGGCCTTGTGACACACACACACACTTTCCCAGAAGCTTCCTGCAGAGTGGGGTCTTCTCCCTAGAGGGGCTGGGTTTGGTCTCTCTTTAATTGCCCATGCACTTACCCCAGTCCCTGCTTCTCTAGTACCAATACAATCTCACTACACGCAAAATGTGCATGAAATCAATGTTTCCAGGAACTCACCTGTCCTCACCATCTTCTGAAGAGAAAGGCTGCAGGGACAAAGGGCACAATGACATGCGTTATTAAGTTATTGATCAAGTTAAGCTGCAGGAAAACCCACAGATGGGTACATGCAATCTTATGAATTAATTATTTCCTAATGTATGCATCATTATCACCTAATTTTCAGAGGGAGATATTAGAATAATACATCAAACACAACAGATGTTAACATTTTCATAAAAATACACTATAATCTTATGTACAAAAGTGAGAGTCTGAAATATCCAGGCTTGTAGCCATAGACTACACACACATGCACTGCAGTATGGTTCAGTTTTTTTGTGTGACATTTTTATCACTGTTCATTCCCTTCCTCTACACGTTTATTGTAGCAGTGCGAAACAGAGAAATGTTTCTCCCAAATCAATGAACCCAGTTTTCAGGGTCAATCTCATAGCTTTCTCAGTCTGATCCACCTCCCAACCTTTATCCCCAAATCCTGGTCAATACTAACCACTTTTACAGGTATGTAACAGCCCTAATCTGTAAATTACTTCTATAATGCAGGAACCGGTCTAGAATCAATACAGCTCTCTCCCACAGAAAACCCGTTCACCTCCTAATAATAACTGACTGGCTGTTGGCCAACCAGGAGTTCACTGGGTTGCCATTCTAGGTTCAGCCGTCTGTCACCATGCACCAAAACACATTATTTCCCCCCTCAACCTCAATTTTACCTCAACACAGTGAGAAGAAGCAGAGAAAGGTAAACAGTCGATAGGGTTATTTTCAGCTGAGCTCAGTTTGTTTATGCAGGTCAAACGCCTCGTGGCTCTGTGGAATCAGTGAACTCATTGAGCCAGGGCAAAACCACAGCGCCGCCCCCAACCAACAGGGGGCAACCACAGACTGCTTTCCACACAGACGCGCTGCACAGCCTACTCAACCAGTCTACCTGGTGACCCTGCAACATCTTGTATAGCAGAAATGTGTATGCATAACATTCCAGGAAGAGGTCAGTGTAAGGACTCAGAGTCCGGAGGTGGAGGTGCGGTTGGCACTTGGGGGGGAGGGATGATCATAGAGATGATGACACCTGACAAGACATGCAGGCACAGCATGCCTCAGATGCAGGTGTCTACAGCCCTGACCCCCCACTCCCCCCAACCTCCTCACCCTTCTCCCTCATCCCCTCTCTCTCGCCCTCTTACCTCTCTCTCCCACCACCCTCCCTCCCAACTCCACTCAGTTCTTCTGCACTGAGATTTAGAAAAACAAATTGCAGCCGGTACAAATCCCTGCATTTGTTTTGATTCAATCTACATTGAATTGGTCCAGCAGCGTCCTGTCATATCCTGGCATGACCTGTCAGGTGTCAGGTGGCTGAGCGGTGAGGGAGTCGGACTAGTAATCCGAAGGTTGCCAGTTCGATTCCCGGTCATGCAAACTGACGTTGTGTCCTTGGGCAAGGCACTTCACCCTACTTGCCTCGGGGGAATGTCCCTGTACCTACTGTAAGTCGCTCTGGATAAGAGCGTCTGCTAAATGACTAAATGTAAATGTAAATATCCTTCCTTCAGAGAACACTTGCCAAGGCCATCTCTGTCTCTCCTATCAGAGGCTTGTGGACCCACCCTGGCCATAAAGGCAGGGACTGTAGCACTTCTCTGGATCACACTGTTCCAGTCATCTGGCAGAGGAGACTGTTTGGTCGCCTTGACCTGCTCCTTGCCCCCCCCCCCCCCCCCCCCCCCCCCCCACCCCGACCCACCTCCTCCCTCAGGTGGTTGTGTAACTGCAGTCCAGAGCTACACGGGACGTTGCCCACAAGCATAACAAACCAAACAAACTGAACCCATTGGTAACTATCTATATGTATATAAAACGAATGGGATCTGCGGATAGTCAACAGACACCAGGCAGGGGGACTGGCATGAGGAGCGGCAGCAGCTGTGTGCTAATCTGTCTATATTCAGAGAGAATCTATCTCATCCAAGTATCTTTCCCTTTCTCAGTGGACAGGTTGTCTGGTCAGTGTCTCTGGCTGACACCCTGACCCCTGCCAGTTGTATCTGATTGCTTGGTCACACGCCAAACACGCTTCCACAAGAGACAGGTGATCAATGTCCAGCATCACTCATCCCAGTGAACTCACATTGCAGCTGACAATCTAGCTAGTCCACCTCTCACTGTAGAGTTAGGGTTGGGGTTAGGGTTCGTGTGCATAGGGTGCATGTCCTGGCTAGCATTAGCTGGCTAATGGCTGTTTATGAGGGGAGATCAGTTGCGCGTGTGTGTCAGAGGAACCAACATCCAACCCTTGCTTAAGGCAAGTGAAAGAGGAACCGATATTGACACAGTGACATCTGTGACACTGATGAGGGTGGTGTTGGAGTAGTCTATGTGCCTTCTGAATGGGGTCGAGTAAGGTTCTGCCTTTTTGGGAGGGGTACTCACATGGCGCTGGAAGTTGGAGAAGTGCATGTCCGGGATGAACAGAACTGGCTGGGTCTCAAAGTCCGTCATCATCTTGAAGACTGTGACATCATTACGCTTCTGTAGGAGGGGCACTTTGACGTCCACAACTATTGAAACCAATGAGAAACCGATAAGTCTGTGTGTGTCTCTGTGTTCGTGTATGCTTGGATGTGCTTCCGGAGGACTCCGTGGTCACTCACAGTTGCCCAGGGTGGCGTTCAGGTCCGTGGCCTTGCCCTTCCGGCGGGACTGCTTGCGCTCCTCGTCCCTGATCTTCCTCTCGGCTCCCTTGTCACAGAACACCTTGATCTGGCAGTAGGCCCGGTGGATGGGCTTGTTACTGCGGGTGTTGTAGCTGTAGGTGTCAATCTGCAGATTCAGAGGCAAACCCTTCACACCCTTCTGGGACGAGAAGTCTGTGCTCAGGCAGTTCACTGAGATGAAGATCTGAGGAAGAGAAGAGAGGAGAGAGTTTAATACCATTGGGATAACAAGCTTCATCGGTAGAGTAGAAAAAACCCTACATTTTACCATTATGATTCGATCAATGTGTGTCTACTTGATGCTGCCTTTGACATCCTTTACTGAACAATGAGAACACTGTCCCTGGTAAGACTCGACACAACAATAGGCTAAGTGTTGTGCAATTGTGGCACCTGTCAAGCTTGCTCCCCAGACCTCAGTGTTTGTCTCCCTCTTGTGGGTGAAGCTGGTCATCACAGGTTGACTCCCTTCTATTGACGGAAGGCCAAACAAGCCCAAAATATCTACACATCTCATACCTAGTAAGGTCATATCCCTTTGCCTTCTTGGACTTTTGACATTGTGATAAAATGAAAACTAGCTGGATATAAACCGTATGGTCACACACCACAAGCACACAAAACATGTTCAGTCTAACTGCAAGTGTGTTTACAGTCAGGTAGAGGCCTGAAGAGTGTAAACATTTAGTAAAGGCTGTTCCCTCTTTGAATGTCCGTTAAACAAACGGCTCCTGCGTTTAGGTTTCAAATCGCCAGAGGGCCCAACGACAGCAGAGAGAGCATCTATTTACACTCAGCAGCACGCGCTCTATGACAGAGCAGTCCCATCAGTCTTCCACATCCCTCTCAGTGTCATCCTACACCTGGCGGGACTGGGGCTCAAATAGACAGCTGCTGTGTATGTGTGTGTGTGTGTGTGTGTGTACATACACCAGATGAAAAAATACAAGGATGAACATCCTATAGACACAGGCCCCAGGCCACGAGACACCAAGTAAAGCAGATCCACATCCTGGTAGTGTGTGTGTATGTGTGTGTGTACGGTCCTTCATATGAGCCTGTGTGTGTGTGTGTGTGTTTCAGGGACACACACACACAAGCTCACCCTGTGGCACCAACTTGTCTGCTTCACTCTTTGTTAGCCTATCCTAGCCTGCTTGTCTTAGCCATCATGGTTCACAGGTAACAATAGACACGTCAACAGCCCAAGCTCAGCAGAGAAACATGGAAAATTGCACAGTCGAGGTTCTGACTAACAAAACCCAACCAACTGGTCTGGAGTGTAGACGACTCCCCTCATCTGTTTATTTCCTCCTGAATTAACTATTAATCATGTCTCTCTTTTAGTCTCTTTTTTTTTTTTTTTTCATTTAGCAGACGCTCTTATCCAGAGCGACTTACAGTGAATACAGGGACATTCCCCCGAGGCAAGCAGGGTGAAGTGCCTTGCCCAAGGACACAACGTCAGTTGGCATGACCGGGAATCGAACTGGCAACCTTCGGATTACTAGCCCGATTCCCTCACCGCTCAGCCACCTGACTCCCTCTTCTTGTCGGACAGGCTTTCATCCCTGGCAGTTACTTCCAGCCCTTTACCCCCTGCTGGGTTTCCTCATTCCAGCTTGTATTGTTGAACACGGCTTGCCTGCAACACGCCCCGCACTCACGTCACTTTAAGCCACAATAGGGGTGACGGGTATCGGGTTAAGAACGTCGTCCCTCGACAGTAGACAAACACACGTATGTCTGGAAACATACGTCTGCGCGTCTCTACGCAACGGGTCAGCCCCAGAAAAGACTGGTAAGACTCCTTCGTGATCTTCCAAACCACTTTCCAAACAAAGCGATAGAAAGGGAGCAGGCGATCTCAGACAAATTGGTTGGAACATCACCTGACACCGTTTCTACCGCACAACAAATGTTATCTTTTGGAATTGTCGTCAGCTGTGTTGGGTTATGGAGTTACCAGACTAACAGTAGGTGTAACACTATATGGAGATTTTCACCATCTATAAATTCTTGGAAAAAAGATGATTTGAGAACCCAAACCTCCTCTTCTGCTCATAGTATTCACTGCCAGGTAATCCATTGCAAAAATCTCAACACAGTCCACATAGACCTATAACAAAAGGTTTTGTGGGTTTTGAAGTCCTTTTGTAGTCCTAGTTGTCTAGATGTCCATCCAGTGGGATCTGACCTGGTCTGGGAGTGGCAGTGTGTGTTCTGCAGCCTCACCTTGGCCTCCTCGTTCATGTCCCAAGTGAAGGAGATGGCATTGTAGGAGATCTCCTCAATGTTGCTGATGGTGTTGAAGCTCTCCTTGTAGTCTGCTGAGAATGACAAAGACCAAAACGGAATTCAAGAACTGTCTGCGGCCTTAGTTGAGGATGTCCAAGGTGTCTAAACAGTCAGAAGAAAGCTTGGGTGGTGTGAGGAATGAGAAGCGCGTTTAGGAACACAATTGATTTCGACTGGGGCTCCTCAGGGGGTGATGTTCCACCCAGTGAAGCAGGTAGACACGCCAGCAGTGCCCTCTCACCTACAGGTCCACCATACCTATCAGACAATATACTTTTATCTCCCAAGCAGAACTAAGCTCTTCTTTCACTCCAGCTAGAGCGCATACAGAGAGAGATTGATCAGTCTACATACACGGCTTTAAGCTGCTCTATTGTCTTGGCTCTAGACAGCACCCAGCCTGGTTTACACAGGGTCAACAAACAAGGTCATTATCTCAACCCTTCTCTCAATCATCCAATCAGGTATTATTTAGGGTTTATTAGAGTATGACCAATTGTGGATGTGCTTTAACTAAAAAGGTATGTATGTGTCAATGTGTGAGTGTGTGTGTGTGTGTGTGTGTGTGTATGTGTGAGCAAGCCTCTTTTGCTGGCTGTCTTCCTGGTGTGTAGCTAGCTGGGGCATGCAGCTTCAGCTGGGACAGAGGGAGCATGTGACACCACTGAAGGAAATGGAGGGTGACGGTTGCACAACAAGCCAGCAAACAACAGTGAATCACGCCAGGACGAAACCAAATGAGGGACAAGGGTGGAGTGCGAGGTGCAGCCGGCAGACGTCCGGGCCGATAAAGAGACGATTCTCAGTTGGTCCATGACGGCTTAGTCAAGGCTACTTACCAATGTCCAGACACCTCTGTTTGGCCGTGTGCTGTCGGGAGTGCCAGTACTTCCAGTGTTTGAGCTGGTCGTCTCTGCACTTCTCCTCCCCAAACACAACCATCACCACACTCTGGAAAACCCAAGACACACAAGGAATCTCAAATATATACAGTAAACATTAACCCTTGAGGGTTTAGGTTGGTTGAGGGGCAGTTCTATGGGCGTACGTGAAGCCCTCTGTGATGTTGCTTGGAAAAAAGGCCGTACGAATACAATTGGATTTGATTTTGATTGATTAATACACACGCAATGCAGAGGAACAGTCGGGTAGACACGCTCGCACATCTCTCTTACCCTGACTTTGGTGATGGGGTTGTGCAGGCCTTTGCTGTTTTGAATCTCTCTGAGTGTGATGGGGTAGAACTGTCCCTTGTTGAGGTAGGTCATGGTTCCGTCACCCGTCTTCTGACGCAGAGACTTGGACGCCTCCAGAGTGTACTCAAAGTTATCCCTGGTCCAAAAACAGTTCCCTTTTTAAGTCTTTGTCCCTTCAACACCTCACCTTTTTTTCCACGCATCACCCACTTTGAACCAAGAATCGCCATTGCACTGCTTGTGGGGCTACACATTTGAATAGCGCTAAATCATGACCCAAAATCTGACTAGTGTCACATTGGCTACGATAACATTGTTGTGCTATTGTGGTGGCATTGTGACTTTCACACTAGGGCTGATCTGGTGTCTCCCCAGTGGCGCTGCTGAATGAGGCCATTCTCGGGAGTCTCGTATCAGGGTCTGAATGGCCGAGTGAGAAGGCGGGCGGGCGAGCGGTGGGCTTACCCCTGCACGGTGTCAAACGCACTGTAGTCCTCGGGCGTGATGGAGGCCATGCGTAACTGGAGATCCCCTGGGAACGGGAACACCTGTGACACACAAAGAGAGAGAGAGGAAGAGAGAGAGAAAGAGAAACCAATGTCAGATGGCTGCTACTGCATACTACTCTGAGTTATCACTGAGTAATGGTCTGTCTGTCTGTCTGTCTGTCTGTCTCTTGGTCTGTCTGGAAACCCTGCCAATTCCTTTACTTTCTGACTCTTTCTTACAAATAATGACACAAGTACAGTGCAGTAGCTTTAGTATATGTTCTTATTGCAGAGCATTCATGGGATGACAGGTATGAAGTTCTACATGGTCTTCGCTCTCTGCTCTTCCTCTTCTCTAGTTCTCACTGTCTCGCTCTCGCCCACTGAAGGGGAAACAAGGAAACCAAGCCACTTCCCTTCGCTCCCCTCCCACCATCCCTCCTTTCTGTCCCTCCCTCCTCCTCTCCCAGTGTAAGGGGGTTTTGTTGGGTTATCCCTTTCTAAGGTAATCCCCCTCCAGGTTAGATAGAGAAAGGGGAGAGAGAAAGGGCTTTGGCTATTGTAGGAGAAAAGTACAGCACTTTATTGTGTTGGCCAGACAATGGCATAATAACATGCTGGCCGCTATTTTGGCATGTTCAAATAAAACCAGGGAGGCCTGAGCCCACCTCTGGCTGCATGGGATCAGGTGAAAGAGCCATTGTCTTGGGGGGAGAGATCTGAAAGAGGGGTGGTGGGGGTGGAGGTGGAGGTGAGGGGGGGTAATGCAGGGTGAAGGGATGGTGGGGGTTGGAGGAAGGGGTATTAGATCCCCCATGTATAACCAACCTCCTGGGAACCGTCCTTGAAGCCCTCGGTGAAGGTGGAGTCGGGCGTGCGTGGCTGGGTGTTGGGGCTGAACTGGCTGTGGCTGTGGCTGTGGGGGTGAGATCCGCTCTGGGCGAGCTGCCGCTCGAACATGGAAGCATGGCCGTCCTGCTCGCCTCCGCAGTGGTTGGGCACCGTCACGGAGAAGCCGTGGGAGGGCACCTCGGTCTTCACCGGGTAGTTTTGCATGGCTGCTATGGAGACGGTCACTGTGGTGTCGGGAGGGGCAAAGGATAACCTCTTGTCCTGGGCCAGCTGGTTGGGGACGAGGATGTTGAAGGGGCCCTTCAGGACCTGGATCCTGCTGTCTGAGGCCATGGAGGACTCCTGGAGAGGAAGCATCAGGTGTCTGGAACACAGTGGCAATATGAACAACCACAACAGGAGAACTCAAGCCACACGGTTTGGGGGTGAGATGAAAGATGAATATCAGACCAAAAATCTTTTTATTCAAATGTTGTCCAACTCAACACATACACCCCCCCCCCCACACACACACACACACACACACACAAACACTAGCCCCCGAAAGACCTCTCCCTTGCTATGACCATGGAGGTTGTTGTTGAAAAGGGATGCTACCTTTTGTTAGGATCCACATCAGAGCCCATCACATCGGTCTTGGTCTGGGATATTGTTCTCTTCTCCCGGGGCACCTGGGGAAGGTAAACACAGCCGCTCACTGTCAGTCTGACCACAGCACAGCAGCAGTGGCAAAAGCCTGCTGTCTAAATGGGCAGTTCAGTGTTTACACATATGAAGCTGGGTAGCCCTGGCACAGACTGCACATGATTTTATTGTATTTCAGCCATGCAATCTCTGATCTCTTATTTTGAAAAGGGGGGATTTTTTGCTTCATTTATTTTGACAGAAACAGGAAAGGCAGGGGAGGGAGGGAGGGGGAGGGGGGGTCACATGCAGGAATTGGGCCCCCACGCCACCCTCAGCTATGATTTTGATGCACTGTACTTTCATACTCTCATAGTTATAGTCCTAGGGCCTACACATTCTCAATACAGTTCCTAACTTTCCAGACTCTATTCCTAAATTCCAAAGCCGACGTAAAGCCGGATCCGGACTCGAAAGTTTGAACTTGTTAGAATTACATTCCAACCTTGTGGCTCTTGTCCTGTTACCTTATAGTAGTCATAGAGCAGGCCCAGAGCAGCGGCGCTGTCCTCATCTCCATTGATGCTCATCATGGCCTTCGTGGCGGCGGTCAGCGGGTTCTCCAGAAAGGACTTCCAGGCTTCGTCCTCTGTGGTGAAGTTCCGGCGCTGACCATAGCCCGGCTCATTCTGCAGTACCAGGACCGCACGCTTACTGAGGCAGATAGGGAGAAAGGGGGTCGGGGAGGTCGATGAAGTGATCCTGGTATTGATTTAGAATTTTAGCACCAATGGAATGATGTATTGTAATGCAGAACTTAGGGGGGTGACATCATACATGTATTGGCGGATATGGCCCTCATTTTCTACAGTACCTTTTTCAGTTTAAAAAGCGATCTAAATATTGAGCAAGGACTTAAACCTAAAATCCACAGAGCAAAGGCCTGTACAATCAATCAAGCCTTGTTTCTAAGTGATCAACGGGTTGTAGCGATCAACAAGGCAGTGTTCTCTCTGTTCTGAACCTGCTTAACTTGTAGTGACACTGTGATTGTGCTAGAAATCTCAACACCTGACAAATGACAGCATTCAGAGAGATGCTCTACTGGCTCTTCCAGTGTGACTGCTTTAATCAGTTAACCTGACATATCTACACAGAGCGATCTTACCTGGAACATTCCTGTCAGAGTGACCATTGTTGTTCACAAGGAAACCTGTTGTAGAAGAACTAACTCAAGTGTCATCTTCCTCCTCTTTCTCTTCCTGGTGCTATTTACCTTCTCATCCTCCTCTTCCTCCACCTCCGCATAGCCCTATCAAACTCAACTGTAAACATTCCTAAGGTCAACTTGTCATGTCTCTAGATAAATCAAATAGTCAGGTGGACGGAGCAGGAGGAACTGTCTTTTTTTAGTCTTTTTCTTTTTACAGAACGTACTTGTCACAAAGTGATTACGTAGAGAAAGCCAGCAGGATTTAGGGATTTTTAAAAGCGGGTAGAGTAAGATATACAACATACTAACTCTATGTAAAAAAGATAATACATTTTAAGTTTCTACTGTCATAGTAAGACAACGTTTTGCGAATTACTCTATATAAATTATAACAATTAAAATGTTCCAAATGGATAAAGCCTTCAATGGGGACAATCAACCAAAACATTTTACCCATCCATAAGACACAAAGCAAGTCTACGATTGCCACTAGAAAACGATCAAAGATTGTGGTCTCTAAGGAAGCAAATACTTATTCTCTGAATGGTCAATGTAAACTGGCAATTAGTAATCCAATATCTAATTGTTTCTTTGACAAAATGTCGAGTGTGGAGGTGTTAGGGATTTGCAACCCGATAGATCCGTTATTCATTGGCAATAACAATTTGATGACATGCAAACTTGGTTAAGAGAATACAAGTCCCTCACAGAAATGTAATAGTCCTAGTGTTGAGGAAAAATCGGCCTCGCCAATTACAAAACCTATTTATGCAAAACCAATTATCCTTTATTTGTATTTTTTTTATTTTCTGATCTAACTAAACTAAAAATGAAACAAACAAACTTACGTTTTTAATTAGATCAATTTCAATGAATTAGGTAAATTAAACAGATTTTTTAGAAGTATAAATTTAGAAATTAGAAGTTTAAATGTCATCCTTGTTCGTCAGACAAGAGAAAGCTTGCTTACATTGTCTTTCTTACTATAGGGGCCAACGCCTAACAGGTGTACGATTTCACTGGTGTCAACAGTCTCCTTGCAAATGCCCTCAAATTGACAAAATACATATAATCATTCTTTGAAAGAATATTAAATAAATACTGGAATATTTTATTTGTTTCAGTGATACATTTATTATAATACAATTTGATGGGCTATAAAGGCTATAACCTAAAAAAAAAAAATATTAATCCAAAAGCAAGTAGACCAACGTAAACCAACATTTATTAATCTGACAAGAAAAACCTTAAATCCACATTTTTTTCTAACGCTTGCAGTGACGATTAACAGTTCCTGAACAAACAAAAGTAAGGCTAACCACATAACTGTAAGCGAAATCAAATAGTGATCCACCCAGCAATTTCACAGGACGGTGAATCGTTAGACTAGGCTTCTTGGAACTAGCGCTCCGACTCGCACGACAGGTGGATACACCTGTGCGCCATGCAGGCAGGAACATGACAGGTGAAACTGCGATAAGCCTCAAACGGTTCTCCCATAAACGGATCCCAACACCGTGTGAAGATGTTGAAAGACAAAAGCCTACTCCTTTTGGCAGGCTGGTAAAAGTAAACTCTGCCACGGTTGTGGGACAACAATCCACCTGAACGTAGACAAATCCCTCAAAACCTTAAAAAAAGAAATCGGTCGGGCATTTTGCACCAGACCTGGTTATAATAGGCTACAGTTGACGATACAGTTGATTCTTCTGGACTTCCAGAGGTGAATGAAAACACTTACTTGTCATGCTCCTGTGACATCTCGGTTGGTCGAACTGGACTTTCTAGTTGGTACTGTAAATCCGATCCGTCTTCTTTGCCCTGAAAAACTCAATCACGACGCAGGATGAGGGCTACGGCAAAAGTGTCTGTGAAAGAACGGGTTTTGTCGGCTTTTCTCGCTTTTTGGGATATACCGACAATCTGAGGCCGGTTTTACCTGTGACAGGGCATCGGATTGGATTACAACGGTCTGAAGGGAGGGGCCTAATAGTCAATAACATTTGTTTGTACTTTTCATTGGTCCACCAGTAGGCTCGGTTAGGAGTCAATGAACTGATTGGAATATGCAAATAAATTGATCCGCCAATTTTATTAGTCCAATATCTTTTAATAAATTGTCATCCGTGATACAAACCTTTTCTAGCCAAACTCATACTCATACATGTATACGATATGTAAAGTATGCATTTTACCAGAGTTTACAATCGAGTCAAGGACATCATTATTTAAACCCACTGCAATTAAGGATCTTTATCAGTTGGTAACTACATGCAAACAGCAAGGAAATCAGACTATCTTTAGTATCAGACTATCTAGTGTAGGCCTATACATGTTCAGGTAAACTTTGTTTTCACAGTTACAGAAGTACTATAGAAAGTAGAAGAATTACAAAGAATTTCAACAACAAGAATTGAAAGAGAAGTATAAGACGTCATAAAAAAAGACAAATATAGATTTAATAAAAACAGTGTGTACAGTGAGTGTAGTGACTTGAAAAAAGCAATAGGTGAGGAGCAGAAGGATTTCATCTGTTTGTTGTAGCACACAGTGATCACATCTCCCTCTAAGCTCAGCCTTAAATCCACGGCAAACTGTTTTAGGCCGATCAGAGGCTGAAAAGAAACACTCCAAGGGAAAACAAACAGCAGTTCTCCTTAGTTAGGGAGCTTTAGAGATGCTATCAGTGATATTCAAAGTCAAACTGTATCCCTACATGCCACAACAGAGGCACTGTGCAGCAAACAAACGTCTGTGATCCTGGGTGCTGACTAACTGTTTATTTATCCCACTGGAGGGGTTTCTGCTTCTCCAGGTCACCCAGGAGCTTGATAGGGGGCTTTGACGATGCTATCAGCAATATTTCATGTTTATCCCAACACTCGGCAGCAAAGGACCAATGGAGAAGCAAACAAACGACCCTGATCCGGCATCCTAGTCAACTGTTTATTTATCCTACTGAAGGGGCACCTGCTTCTCCTGGGCTTCTAGGAGCTTGTTTGTGTTTGCACTAAGGACATGAGACAGAACCAGGTAGGGATACAGGCAGGAACTGGGATGAAGCCTGGGGCTGGGAATACAGTCATAGACCTGAGATAAAGGAGAAAGAGAGAGGGGGGAGGTCTGAAGGAAAGAGAAAGAGAGAGGCCAAAAGGATAGAGAGGAAGGGGAGAGAAAAAGAAAGACAGAGAGAGAGACAGAGGAAGAGAGACACATTTTAACATACATTACTCAAGGGGTCAACATCAGCTACAATATTTGTACACAGATCCATTTGACATTATAACCTTGAGAAATGTGCAATTGATATATTTCTAAATCCAATGCCATACAAATAAGAGTTTTAAAGGTGGACATGATAACATCTTAATTTATTTTTCCGATTCATACGAAGGCTTCAACGAACAGACTTTTTTTAAATTACAAGTGCTCCAGGCATTGGTATAACCGTGATACAGATGTCTATTCTCAGCAACAGAACTCTCACAACCAGAGTTCCACCAGCGTGATGAAACAAGATATCCGCTGCTCTGTACCCTTAGACAAAAAGTCAAGATGATGTCATTTTGTTTTGAGAAGAGACAGTGATGCCGAGAGCGGTGAGAGAATGGGGATGTTTTACCAAACTTCAGATGCAGGTCAAGTTCCTTAGTAATTACATTGGTGGACAGTACTCAACCAGAACAGATATCTTACAGTCTTCCAAGATAGATGAGTAAGCAACCCTGTTCTAATGTTCAGCTGTCCATAAGTTCACGGCTCCTCCAGGATGTGTGCTTTGTTTTCATGGATTAGTAGTGTACGGTTACTTTCTGAGGTGGGAAAAATACCGCCCCCCATCACCATCCCCATCCCCACTTTCGGATCCCGCTCATCCTGGAGTTACTGACAGTTGGGGCTGTCGTCCTGTTCCTCTCCACCTCACTCCAGGTATTGTCTGTTTAACCAGGATACCATGGAAATGAGATGCAAATCCAGCCCTCTTCTCCAGGCTTGTGAGCACTTGTCTAACAGTGTTGATGAGTGATTCATGTTGGAGTGTGTACATCAGGTTGGGATCAGGACGGTGTCCCGTCTCAAGCCTTGTGTTGCCTGACTGCTGTTAGTGGAAGATCTATGTAAATATACCAGAGTGTTGGCAGTGAGCCTCTGGATGATTGGTAAACAAGGCTTTCAGCCGTGTGCTAGTTGTATGGGGATAACAGTAATGTAAAATATCTGTAATAAAAACCCTTCAGGTCTTGATTTGAATATGATGTGAACAATGTAATTATATGTGCTCTGTGACTTTCCTTTTTTTTTGGGGTGTCAAGGCTACAGACTTGTACATGTGTGGAAATGTGTGCAGTCATGGAACACGCCGTCAGGATGACCAGAGGTGAGAGATTTGACGGTGTTTTGCTGAGGCTTGGTGTAGATGTTATCACACTGCTCTCTCAATGCTTACACTACAAACACCCTGATACAGCGATGGCAAGGCTGACCCGTATGGGGCTCCCCCCAGTCTCTCTCTCTCTCTCTCTCTCTCTCTCTCTCTCTCTCTCTCTCTCTCTCTCTCTCTCTCTCTCTCTCTCTCTCTCTCTCTCTCTCTCTCTGTGTCTTCCACTGCTCTCTCTCTCTCTCTCTCTCTCTCTCTCTCTCTCTCTCTCTGTATCTCTCTCTCTGTGTGTATCTCTCTCTCTCTCTCTCTCTGTATCTCTCTCTCTCTCTGTCTCTCTCTCTGTCTCTATCTGTCTCTCTCTCTGTCTCTATCTATCTCTCTCTCTCTCTCTCTCTCTCTCTCTCTCTCTCTCTCTCTCTCTGTGTCTTCCACTGCTCTCTCTCTCTCTCTCTCTCTCTCTCTCTCTCCGTATCTCTCTCTCTGTGTGTATCTCTCTCTCTCTCTGTATCTCTCTCTCTCTGTCTCTCTCTCTGTCTCTATCTGTCTCTCTCTCTGTCTCTCTCTGTATGTCTCTGTCTGTATGTCTCTCTCTTTCTCTCTCTCTCTCTCTCTCTCTCTCTCTCTCTCTCTCTCTCTCTCTCTCTCTCTCTCTCTCTCTCTCTCTCTCTCTCTTTCTCTTTCTCTTTCTTTCTCTCTCTCTCTCTCTCTCTCTCTCTCTCTCTGTCTCTCTGTCTCTCTCTGTCTCTCTCTGTCTCTCTCTGTGTCTCAAAACTTGAGTATTGAACTACAGTAACATGTAAAATATAGTCCACGTTTGCTGTCAGGCTATGCATATTGTGTTTATTATTCTTTGGAAACATATTTGTTTTTCTCTACCGTAACACTGCTGTTGCTGAGACCATTTTAATTACTTTCACTCAACCCAGCAGGTAAACCACAAACCCATTTTTATTCACAATGAAAGGAGAGCATGGCATCTGAACCGTTTGGGTGAGATACAGAAAAAATGACAGCAGGAAAGTAACCTGTAGGGTAAACTGCTACAGGCCCAGACATTTACATGAGCAAATGAGGTGTCACAAACACATCCAAGTCTCCCTCTCATCAATCATTCCTAATCCACCTCTCCACTCTGCTCATTTGCTCTGGATAAGAGCGTCTGCTAAATGACTAAATGTAAATGTAAATTACCAGGAGAAGACCAACACAACAATGGGCTGCCTTCTTATAAATGTTTGCACCTAAAGCATGCCGCATGTTCTTTTTTGATTTTTCCTCCCTTTCATTTTTTCTTTCCCTCGTTCTTTCTCTCAAATTTAACTGGTTAACTTTATGAAAAGATTCACAATGATTATGTATATTATATTCATATATTAGCATTAGTTAATGTTACCACCAGTGGTAAGTAAGGAATAGAGCTGAGAGAAAAAAGAGGTTAGGTGTTTAGAGATATGCCTTCCTTCGGAATGCAGGCAAACAGAACAAACAGCATTCCAGTTCCATCTCCGAGTGTGTGAACATGTTTTCTGAAAAACCAATACCCAGTGCACAGTGATGTGTTGTTAAAGTAATGATCATGCTCTTAAATTTAGGTAACAGGTGCATCTTCCAATATTTTGTACATTTGCCAAAAACGTTTAATCGTCTATACCTGTGTGAATGAAACACATCCATCTGAATAAAGGGAATCTAGAAATGAATGACATGACAGACTAGAACCTGCTTAATTAATCAACATTTAGAGATCATTATGCATTAAATAATCCATCAGAATATGATCTTAACAAAATCCTTACGTTCTTTACAATGTCTGTTATGGACAGTGAACTCGACACTATGTTCCCTGACGTCTGCCATACGTACAGTATGAATCATGGTGTTACGAAACAAGCGCTCCCCACCTTCAAATGGTGTTCCCAGGGGAGTGTCTCAGACTGTTGAGTGAGGGACAGGCTCCATAGCCTCGACTCCACAGCAAAGGACCAACCACACGCAACGTGAGATGAGATCTCATCTGTTAGAGAGCTCCGATCCCCACACCAGGCCTCCGGAAAAAGGGCCATGGTTTGTGAGACGCCAGTCCAGTGGCTTACAACTTGGTCTAAAGTTTCTGCTGAGGGGACACTCAAAGCCCCCTTCTCAGACCTCAGTTTACACAGGTCTTTTGTTAACCACGTTTTTGTGAGATGCTCTTGGTTTTGCAATACCAGTTTAATTGACTAACAGAGATGCAGTTTGCTGCAGTAATCATATCCATTCTCACTCTGACTCAAATGAGTTTGGGGGATTTTTGGTCTGGACCATTAGGATGGTCATAGTGAGGAAATGAACACCAGTCACTCTCTTGCGGTCTTGCACTCTGACACAAAAAGGGCTATTGACACCTTGCTCACAGATGACAATAATTAGCAGGGAGTTGACATGTATATGTTGAGGGAGTTCACAGATCGGTTGGTTCTAGGTAACGAGGAGGACAGCCTGGGTGACCAAGTGAAAGCGTGGAAGCATGGGCGTTCACACGACGCCAAACACTAACCACACTTGTCCTGTTCTCATCAGGCTAGGCTTCTCTTTCAGCCCAATCTGGTTCTGTTCATGGCACAGATTAATGACACTCATTGTACATTGTACATTGTGCACAGCACACACAGACGTTGACACACAGACGCTCACACACACACACACACACACACACCCACACACACCCACAAGTAAAGTAGCAGTGCTTTTTACATTTACATTTAGTCATTTAGCAGACGCTCTTATCCAGAGCGACTTACAGTAAGTACAGGGACATTCCCCCCGAGGCAAGTAGGGTGAAGTGCCTTGCCCAAGGACACAACGTCCTTTTGCAGAGCCAGGAATCGAACCGGTAACCTTCAGATTACTAGCCCGACTCCCTCACCGCTCAGCCACCTGACTCCCTTTTTGAACAGATTTGTCACCATTTGTCATGCGAGTAGAGACATGTAACTGTAAGTGAATGTACTCTTCTTAACACAAAGCTATAATGGCGGGAAAAATATGTTGTTTGGCAAGTGACGTGTTGTTGTCAGAAGTTTGCCTATTTGCTGTTTAGAGCAGTGCATGGCTATTTGAAGCCCTGCAGTTCTTCTTTCGTACTGTTGGTGGTGGTGTTGGCGCCAGTGCCACCTGCAGAAGCAGATACGTCGCTGTGTTCAGAGAGGTGATACAGGGGAGATTCTGAAACCACATTTGGAATCATTGAAACCATTTGAACATAATAAATACAAGAAAAAAAGGCTCATTTGAAGATCTCCGTTTGTGTTTGACTATGGATGAATGACAATGGAGAAACCACATTAATTTTGAACATTCAGGGACAGCTATCCACCCTTGTTACGTAACAAGAACTGTGATCTTCTATCTGAAAGAAGATTTACTGTATATCAACACCTCATTTCGTGCATCCCGCAATGTCATTCCTGGATTCTCACTTGTCGCTCTAAACTGAGAAAGTGCTGAGCAGTTCCTTCACCTAATGTTAGTTTGAGCCTGAGGTTAATTAAAGGCAGCAACGGCAGAAGCTGTCAGGGACTTTGGAAAAATATCTCTCGGTTTCGCCAGCAGTCTTTAGATTCATTTCACTGAGAGGGTGTGAAAGAGGAGGGTGGCATTTTAGCTGTCCCCTGTCCCACGATATCTCCCGTGATCCCATTAACCACATACCCTCTGTGCTCAAGTGTGCATGCATTTGTGTGTGTGCGTACGCGCGCACTAAGGTTTTGTGCGTCTTTACATGTGTGTGCCTATGTTCGCCCTGATCCTGCCAGTCAGATCCCTGGGCAGGTAGGAACAAGCTGGAGTTTCTGTTGTACGCCAGCCAAATTGACTGTTGCAGGCAGATGAATGTCATCTGAACATAGGAACCACAGTCACCATTGCAGAATCATTCCTCCTTCCCTTCTCATTCTAACATTGCCGTGGAAGTGGGTGTGTTGTCTTGGAAAGAAAGAAGCTGTCAGAAAGGCCCAGAGCTATATCACATTTCATAAAGAGCTTTTATGAAGAGCAGTCAACCGCTCATCCACTATCGCAAAGGCGAGGCTTAGACAGAGGGCAGTCAAGGTGTCACCTGATTCATAGGAGAAAAATTGAGTCCTGTCAGGTGGATAGTGCAGGTGTATACAGCACTGTCAGTGCATTGTATATATACTGTACATCACTCAACATGCTTTGGCTTGTGTCAGCACACTGGGACATTTTGGTTTTCCCATGATCAGTGAAAGCCCTTCAGGAAGGAGGCAACGGTGCTTCCATGTTGCATCATCTTCTTCCAGACAGATTGAATGTGATCAGTGGAATATACTATATTGATATTGTACATATACTATATGCATATATATATATTGTTTATGTGGCTTTGGTAGGTGAAACCATCTTGATCTTACAAGTTTACAATCTGTTTCACCAGAGGGTGGTTCAACAAGGCTATATGTAGATCCCTTAAACCAGATGTAGTATGCTCTTTGCATGAAAGGCCGGTCAAATAAATGTATGAGAGCATTATTTTACTCAAACATCTTGTGTGGCCTTTTAACAACCTTGAAAACATTATTCCTCTTTCCCATCATTCAACACTCTACTTCAACACTTTTTCACTCTCTTAACCAATAGGTAATCTGGTCTAATCTCATGTCTAACCAGTGGGTCTTCTGGTCTAAGCCCATATCTAAGTAGTAGGTCTTCTGGTCTAACAGGTCATGTGGTCCATGACACCTTAACATCAACCAGCACAACTGCTTTACAGCTCATCTAATCTGAGAGACAGATTTACTGGAAGATATCACGGCAACCAAAGGTCTACTAGGGACGTTAATAGGCAGAGAGAACCTGAGGAGTTTCACTTGAACCCGAGCCAAGGCCTTAGGCCTGAGGGGCATGACTGCCATTATGCACTGGATGCTCCAGGCAGCTCGGTGAATTTTCCTTGCTTCGTTCTTCACAATAAAGATTGTGTATTAGGATCAAACACTAACAGACTAGGACATAGAATCACAGATTTCAGCCGTCCAATTCATCTGGTGGCATGCTGGAAACTGGGTAGAAACCCGGTTTCCTCCTGTTCTTCCTGTCACTGTAGCTTTTATGCAGAACGCTCTGCAGCTAAAACAGCTTGGACCTGATTTCTGGTTGTTTACATTATACTCTCATCAACCATGGCATCCACGCAACTCACACTGAAGTCTGTTACTGTAACTCAACTTAGTCTGAGGAATTACTTCTTGGTTGAGAGTCTTTTGTTCTCAGAGCTCCACCAATCAAATCAGCCCTTGTCTACTGTCCTGGCCTGGGTGGAGCTGACAGAAATCATTGCTAGCCACAAGGCCATAGGATAAATCCAACTGTCATCTTGTTCCACGCTGAGAAGAGTACGAAGTATGCCCAATTGGACATAGTCAGTGTTTTTGTTTAAGTTGAGGACACCTAAAGACACATTAGAATTCCGTCCCTTGAATTGGGGAGACTTTGCAGAGGAACACAAGATTTCAATATTCAAAGCTTGTGATAGGGATATTACTAACCCAGATCTCAATAGGGTTCTCAACTGATAGAACCCATCTGAACACAGCAGACTTGGAACACAAGCACAAAAGAGGCGAAACAAAACTTTTCATTTAAAGGAGGGGAAGATGTGTTGTGCAAGTGACACTCAAGTTCTTCAAAAGAGGCAAGTGAAGAGAAGGAGGACACAAAAACAATAAAAGATGAGTCAATTCTTTCAAAGCTGTGGGGTGAATATCTTTCTCTGCCTCTCTCTACTCTAGTAACTCACCTGGGCCTTGTTCAAGAGCCCTGACATGGTTACACTCATGGGAGCAGAGCTCAACCTTATAAGCCTAAAACACACAAAGTGCTGCGACCAGAATAACGTGCCTTTTATACTTTTGCTGAACAAAGGGTTGTGGGTCTGAATAACCAGATGTAGTATGCTGGCTCATATACTGCAAAATACTATCGGATGTGGTAGGACATCCTGGTATTTTTGGTGTACTGGACATCCGTCTCTACTAAATATTTTGGGAGTATGGGGATGCAACCCAGTTCAAATAGCAATCCACTACTATGGCCAGCAGAGAGCAGTACAGAATCACTTTATCTGTCACTGGGGGTGTGCATCGCACACAGTCTAAACCGAATTCCCTTAAGCAGTGTATTCTTTCAGAACTGTTAATATATGTTTTAATCATTTTAAGTATATTAGTGAGACGATGACCCATTGGTAAAGCAGCACAGCATAGCAGACATGCATGCATGCATGCCCACATACACGCACCCACTGACACACACATACGGAAACACACAAACACAGGAACACAACATGTGTTATGTATACTAACCCTGGTCTGACCCTTGTATTTTTATGCAAAGTTCTCCTGTTAAGGCCACTTGTGTATGGAAATACGTAACAGGGTGCAACTGACGCGTCGGTCTTCATGAAAGACACACTGTTTAATGCAAGGCCTCTTGTCTGGTCAACGGCTTCCTCATTGCCACTCATTTCACTGAGAGAGAGGAGAAGAGGGGTAGGGGAAAATCAGAGGGCACACACACAAACACACACACACACACTCATGAATATTTTACCCTTTTGATTACCCCTGTTGCGTAGTGTCTTCCTGCTCGATGCTAATGTGCTGCTGATTCGGACTGGGCTTCTCCTATCAAATATCAGCCCTCTTTCCATCCCTGCATCCTCTTTCTTTCATATTTGGAGAGGAGGGAGGGTATTGGTCTGATCCCATCTCCACAGGCCCATTCAGGAGAGAAAGCAGGATTCATCGTGCCTCTCACAGCCCTGAACAGGAGCGCAGAGGTGGTGCTAGCTTGGTAATTAGCCAGTATGACACCCAGGGGCGCTAGTTTGACTCACCCCAGTGTGGTGTTCTGTTGTGGCTTCCGTCCAGTGCATAGAAAAAATCAACCCCAACCCCATTAGATGTCTGTATTCTGCTGTTTAGTGGCTAAAGGATTCTGTCCGTATCTACTGGGATGCCCCCCCCCCCTCATCTCTCCTTATTAGTCATGACTCATGACCGACAGCATACTGGGCTGAGTGAGGGATCCTTGCTTTATAGACACATAGACACAGACTCAGGGGCAGACAGACCCAGGCAGAGATGAGTAAAGAGATAGACAGAAGCAGACAGGTACAGACTGAAGACAGGCAGGAAGCAGAGGCAGATCTCGACGTGATGTGGCTGGTCAGTGCAGTGCGTGTGGAGGGGCGTGGCAGGGTGCAGTCATAGCCTGAGGAGTCTGGAACCCAGCCAGTGGTTGAGAGGTTCCAGGACAAACATTGTTCACGTTGACTAACTGAGTGTTTGACTGACTGCCTGACTGACCAACTGACATGCCAACTGACTGGCAGTAAATAGACAGACGTCTAGGTCAATAGACACACACACACACACGCACACAGACAGACAGACAAACAGATGGACAGACAGTGGGGAAAACAAAGGAAGGAAGCAGGAAACAGGATACGTGGGCAGGAAGTCAAGTAACTACATCACTTCTTCCATATTGGTCCGCCTCTCCGCCCTCTGACCACTGCTGTTTGGGCCACTGGCTTGCACACACACACGTGCGCGCACACACATACATACTTAAACACACACACAGGCACACAGATGTTGCTCTTTTATTCCCCTCCTCTGCAGATTTCTGCCCACTTGTAACAGCAGCGTGCTGCCAGTATCCATGGAAACCCCAGGGCTGTGTATTGCTATTGAAATGTATTCACAGCTTTGTTCAGCTCTGTGGTGGACGCTGACATTTGGGTGTGAATGAGAATATCAATCTGAGTGCTATGGATCTCTTCTTCGATGTATCTTCTGTAAAATATTTGTTCAATCTGCTACAACAAAACATGGTTGGTCTGATTTGATCCCATACTATGTACGGTATGTTTGTATTCCTGTATTTGTGGGCTGTGCATATCTCTCTGTCTCCACCCATCTTCTTTCTGTGTGTGTGTTTGAGTGTGTATGTGCATGCGTGCGTGTGTGTGCGTCACCCTTGTGCACACGGCCAACATGAAACAGTTTGTTGTCAGCAGTGTCCCGTCCTGAGGACCAAGCCCTGGGCCATGTCCCAGCTGTCTCTGAGCACTGTGACATCATTACTCATTACTTGGAATCCAATCTTAGACAAACATCTAAAACTAAGAGTCGTTTACTTCCTCCAAACCCCACCCAGTCTAGAGTGTGTGTATGTGTGTGTGTGAGTGTGTTTGTGTACGTGTGTGCTAGTCACTGGTGCTGGCCAAAGCAGAGACCAGTCAGCAGTCCAGACGACTATTGGTCCTCCATCTCTGTCTGTCTCTCCACGGAACACATGACCTCACAGCCATCCTCTCCGGGATGCCAGTCAGCACGTCAGCCCGTCACGTCTTACTGGCCCACTGTCTCCATGGCAACAGCCAGTGCTCCTCTTCACAAACACAGAGATACAGTTGATGCTGCAGTGCTAAAAGGTGAGATTGGTGCAGGTTCATACAAGTTATTAATGGGGAATGATAATAATGTATAATTGCTGAGGGTCATTTTGACTTTTTAATGTTGACAATTCTGAGGTGACAGAATGACAGTGATGAAAAGGGCACCGTGTTTTTTGTCTGGCGTCAAGATGTACAGAAGGATATGTTCTACATAAGACATGCAGTATATATCATATTTGCCATGTACAGAGCGTTTAGTATGACCTGAGACTCAAGCTTCATAATGCAATCTTGCACACAGGGATATGGAGGTCGCTTGCAAAATACAGACTCAGATGTCTCAAGTGGGACAAAATTAGGACATGGGAAATATCTGAGTTATGGTTTCATCTTGGAGGGTCACCTTGGAGAGGAGAAGAGAGGGAAAGAGAGGAATGAAAAGGAGAGAAAAGAAGAAAAGAGAAGAGAAGAGAAAAGAGGAGAAGTTAACTCATGGTCATCAGAGCAAAACCTAGCCTCAGGACAAGACACAGATTTTGAGTCATTGCTCTATGCGGCAGCCTCTTAGTCTCACAGCCTCTCAGCCTCACAGCCTCTCAGCCTCACAGCCTCTCAGCCTCACAGCCTCACAGCCTCTCTGCCTCTCAGCCTCACAGCCTCTCAGCCTCACAGCCTCACAGCCTCTCTGCCTCTCAGCCTCGCAGCCTCTCAGCCTCTCAGCCTCTTAGTCTCACAGCCTCTCAGCCTCACAGCCTCTCAGCCTCACAGCCTCTCAGCCTCACAGCCTCACAGCCTCTCTGCCTCTCAGCCTCACAGCCTCTCAGCCTCTCAGCCTCACAGCCTCTCAGCCTCACAGCCTCTCAGCCTCACAGCCTCACAGCCTCTCAGCCTCACAGCCTCATAGCCTCTCAGCCTCACAGCCTCACAGCCTCTCAGCCTCTCAGCCTCACAGCCTCACAGCCTCTCAGCCTCACAGCCTCTCAGCCTCTCAGCCTCTCAGCCTCACAGCCACCCAACCCTCAATCTCTTAGCCAGTGAGATTACCTCAGTAAAAGAAAATTAACGTGTCAACACTCTCTATCAACAAAAGAAAGCATTCATCATAATCACACCAAAAGAGCAAATGGTGCATGCCATTTTCCATCTGCCTCATCTATCTCTGGCCAGCCTGACATTTTCATACTCCAGTCAGACCCAACCAAAGCCAACAGGTGCATGCAAAGGTGTCATGCTCAAGATACCACACCTGAACAGATCTGTATATAATGAATCAGAGCACATCCAGTGTTTTGTGGGTGAGTGTGTGTCGACACACCCTTAAGAGAACACCCACAGTGTCTCGCCCATTGTGTGGAGACAGATTTGAAAGTAGAACACATGAAGCCAGATTCAGAAGTATCCTGACCTCATATCTTCTCATCACAGTTGCCATTAAGGTTGCAGATTTGTACCACTTCCTGTAGCCAAACTGTTTCCAGGAAGAGCACACTTCTTCCTAAGTTAACCTTTGCATGCTTGTCATGATGTGAGGTTGGCTTGATGTTTAAGCCAAGAATCGGAAATATTAACATGAAAGGTCTGTTATTGATGCTTTTGTTTTCACAGCATTAGCAATTTGTAGTCCTTAAAGATGCTTGTGTATGAGTATTTAAGATGGAGGAGAACATGGACATTCGTAGATTTACAGTAGTGTGAGTGGGTTGGACATAACACTCTGGTGAGGTCTGTACAGTTTCGAAACCAACCAGTCCATGCCCTGACAAAAGGAGGCGTGGGCTAGCTCCTATCATCACCATGGCAACAAGAACGCAGCCTCTTGCTCAAAGACACAAAGAGAGAGGGAGAAAAGGGAGCAGGCGGGAGAGAGGGAGCGAAAGCGCGAAAGAGGGAGAAAGAGAGAAAGAGAGAAGGTAGATTAAGGGGCCACCTCCTCATACACTGAATGGCTTTTTAAAGGGACAGTCTATTAGATGGACAATGGCATGGATGACAACCACTTCGTAAAAAGACTGACTTAGCTTTGCATTCAAACTGCTCCGCTTACGTACGTGCCTGGGCCTCCCCTGCTGGTCGTGTCAGACCAAGATCACTAGGTGGGTTGTCTGCATTAAGCCGTGAGTTCAACACAGGAGGTCTGTGGGCTGATCAGGGAGGCGTTAGGGGCTGGTAAACTTGCATGAACCTTTCATAAGAGGGCTTAGAATGCTGGTTCAATTTCCTGTTTTTCCTGCTTGTACTCTCAGACATCGTTTTACGGGAAGAGAATACGTTATTTGCGTGCAAGAGCAAACATTCAACAGTGACAGGTTTAAACGAATAGTCGTCCTCTCTCTCTCTACATCTTCCTACTCACCCCTGACCTAAACAGCTGCTTGGCATGAAAGTGCGTCAGTCCTACCCATCTTTCTCACCAATCGGTGATCGAACGGGAACGCAGCCAACACAAGACCAGTTTTTCGAGGTCACCGGGATGCTGACCATGTACTTTTTATGTAATGAGCTGTGCCTACATGCATCAGGGAGGGCTCTCCACTGTAGTGGTGGAGCTGTGTCGTGCTCCGCTCTGCTCCGCCCAGCTGCTAAGTTTATCACTGGGCCGATCGGTGCCCCCCAGGCACACACACAGCAGCAGCAACCCAGAAAAGACAGAGCTCCCTGTCACAGCTAGCAGGCAAGAGGGAGGGGGAGGGGGGAGGGGGGAGGGGGGGAGGGGGGGGGGGCTGGCTTAGGCCTGTTCTACAAGGCCTATTGTGATACACTAAGGGATGGGGGAGAGAAGACAGTTATGAAAGTATGTGCGTGCGCGCGTGCGTGCGGGCGAGTGTGTGACAGCTGCAATCGAACCATCTAAGCCACTAAATACATGCTTGTGGGTCTCAGAGAACATACACTTGCTTGGCTAACCCCAAAACAACCATCTTTGACCTACAAACAAGAGAACAATTCTTTCCTCGAAAAAAAAACCCTCTCAAGCACAGTAAATGCATTCTTTGTAAATGTCTTTACGTTCACTCTTTCACTTTCCCTTTTTGATTTGCTCTCTCTCCCTAGATCTCATCTCTCTGTGAAACCATTTCAAACAGTTGCAGAAGTAGATAGCATTAGCACCCACATTCTAGCAAAACAACCAGACAATATTATTACTTAAGTTAAATCACCATGGCCCATGGTCTGCTTTGCTGTTGTGCTGTGTACAGTCTTCTGTTTGTTTGTGCATTGGTGTTGTTTTGTGCAGGGTTGTGTTGCTTTTCCCCACCCTACCCCCACTCCTATTCATCTCAGATGCCCAGCTAATGACTCATATATCTAGCAATTAACACCTAGACCCAAACCATTTCATTTGTCCCATACTAATACAGCTGCTGTCACAGTGTGACAATAACAATGATGATGTTTACCATACAGATAGACTGAGTGACCCTGTACCAGAGCAAGCTGTAGCATGGATGCTAGTCTCCCGTTAGCCTCACTAGATAGCTTCTACGGCAACAGCAATGACCTGGCATGCACACTGATGCATAGATAACTATGGACTGAATCCTTAAGGAGATCTAAGAATCCTTAGAGAAGTTTCTATTTTGATAGATGCCTAAAAACTGAGCCCATGTGACTAGTTCTGTCTAAATCTCTGGAGTAGGCGTACAATTCAGTATTGATGGACTAGAAAAAAGCATTAAACCAATATGCATTTATTGATCTTTGGTTAAACAGATGAAGCCTTTTCCTGGATAACACAGAGGTCGTGACCTATATATCTATCTATAGGCTGACATCATCGCGCCTGCCTGGAGACCCGACTGCCTGTAATGGAAAAGCACCCCCCCCCTACTCTATAGAGTAGTGGATCCCTTTACAAGGTGACAGTGTTAAGAGATGTGTCCATGGCATGTTTATGGGCATTGTCAAAGGGCTGGCATGACATGTTGTCCCTCACAGGGGCTCCAGGAGGGTCTTAGACAAGCCCGTGTGCGTGCCTGTGTGAACAGCCACCACCAGCTAGCTCCTCTTCTGACTACCCCTAACCTAGTTTTCAGGAATGTGGCAGCCATAGGGGTATTACCCAACCTACTAGGGTGCACGGCTATGAGGGTGAGCTGAAAAGGCTTCTGACCTCAGGCTGTAGAGATGGATATGGTTTGCTGTGAGCCTTCTTGGACTGCAGGGTTCCCAGAACACACTAACGTCCACTCTAGGTCCGTCTCCCATAGAAATATACCATGAAAGAGCGTTCATTTCAGCCGTTATCACAGAAAATGACAAAAGGATTTTCACTAAGGAAGGCAGGCTTAGCCGCCAGACAGGCTTTTCTCTGCTTGTAAATCCCAGTAGCTGGCCCAGTAGGGCAGTAAGCTGAGATGGAAAGTTACTAAAGTTACTTGTAACCACATCTCACAGCACCCCGCCCTGTGGTCTACCTGTGGTGAACTCACTGGCATTCTAGTCTGTAACGAACCCGCTCTGTAATGTTCTCCCAATGACAGGGTGCGGCCCTCAGACTCATGACTCCAGACCAGGCGGAAACAGAGAGGGAAGAAATTCCTTCAGCGTCAGAAATATACATATTTTCTAGTATGCTAAGCTGCAACAGTGTTCCCCTCACTCCAACAGAGGTTTTGACAGCTTAGAGTGAATTGTTGGCGTTATTGTAATTGCTTTGTTTTGACAGATGTTCTTGCACTTTTAATTTGTAATACTTTGCTGACTTCTATTCTTTCGAATACATGATGACTCATTGCCATAGTGAATCAGCAGGAGGGCGTTGCCTCTGTCAGCCATCCAGCCAATGGTACAGCAGGAGCTGCCCTATCTATGCCTTGACATGCCCAAGGTTCACCATGGGACAGGCTCTCCATACTCCTCTCTGATTGGAAGAGAACAGTCCACGCAGGGAGAGTCACTCAGGCCCAGTCACTCATTCGTTGACGCTTAACATGACATGTTGGAACCTACTCTGGTGGTCCATTCAATGTGACCTTTCATAATGTTCTGTAGTTAACATAACTTTGATGACATTTAGCTTGAAATGGCAGAAAGTTCATCCACACCCATTCATACCATGAATTTGTTCCTGACAAGTTATGTGGTTCCCTCCAAAACAGACTTCTCAAGACATCCTCATTTGCCTGAAGACTTGTGACATAGATGGCAACCGGTCAGGCTACATTCCTGCTCTAGATGCTATTACCCATCCATGTGTGCAGGTTATTGCAGGAAGATGGTTTGCTGTTTGATCTTCTGACAGATTCCTCTACAGTATTTGGGTGTGTACAGAGAGTGCCCTTTAGCCCATGCTAGCGCAGTACAGACAAATGTCATTTACTGTAAGCCCTTGTATGCTTGTGTGTGTGTGTGTGTGTGAGCGCGTGTGTGCACGCAGTATGCAAGGGAGAAAGGGGAAAAGAGAAAAATTAGAGAAAGAGCGGAAAAGAGAGAGAGAGAGAGCCACTTCAACCTACACACACAGCGGCCTTGTGTGCCTCTGAATGTACAGCAGCACCCTGGGTGGGTGTGAGGATGCCTGCTTATTGCGTAACAGTGTTTCCCTCCTCCACAGTGAGGAGAACACAGAGCTGTACGAGGGCTGCTATTCTCCCTGGCTTTGTTTCTCCTGTGTGGTCGTCGCAACCTTTCATGTACACAGTAAGATCCCACAGTAAGATCCAGCTCTTCCAGTAGGGACAGTTTGTGTCAATGTTTCACTGCATATGTAGCGTTCATCGTGTTCGTTCTCATTGAAGAACAGTGGGCAACCGTGCTTTTGGGAAGCCATACATATTTTGGAACCCATAACATTGATGTTTACTCTTTACGTGTGTTTGTGAGCAAAAGGTTGAGGAGTGCCCACAACACCAATAACATCTGCATCCCCCTCACATGGTATTGATATGCCGAACATTAGTGTTGGGACGTGATTCTGACTCTAACCAGTGTCTACAGTGGTGCTGTACACATGCTCTGCTTGGACACATACTCCCTGCATGACCACTGTCCACCAATCCCCATAGGAGAAGGAAAAGCTAAGTGAGACACCAACAGCAGACAGAGAAGAATGTTCTAACTTAAATTAACACAGCATCAGCACAGTGTCAAAAGCATTGAATTCATCGGGAAATAATCCAACAAAGAAGTGCAAAACGCATTTGGTGTAAGCAGTGAATTAGTCAAAATAGTTATTAGAAGGAAAGTGGAGAGCTGTAATTTTATGTAAATTGTACCATCCTCAAAAGCAGTTGATAATTTGGTGAGAAGGCTGGATGAAAAGAAATTACCACCACACTACCACGCGAGCACACTCAAAGCCGATATTGTATAATTTAGCACAGAGCAACAAAAAACTCTTTACACTGATTCCCACACTGGGGTTACTGTCATTGCAAGCAAATCAAATGTTCATCGAACCAACCTCTTTCTCCCTCTCGTTCTGTGTCGGTGGCTCCCAGCAGAGTGGAGCAGATTGACAGGGAAGGAGACCCACTTCCGGCGGAGTGTGCCACCACAAACAGCTCAGGGCTTCAGCGGAACAGCTATTGCATTTCCCACTGATGTGGAATGAAGCTTGGCAACTATTGCTGTGAGCCCTGGAGTGTATCTGGGCCTATATGAAATGCGCAAATCCGTTTGGGATGGGGGGGGGGGGGGGGGGGGGGGGGGGGGGGGCAAGCGCAGAGGGTCTCGTATGTGTTGTTTGCGTGTGTCGTGTTGATGTCAGGATGCACACGCCTGACAGAAAGGGACAGCACGTGTACCCTTGCATGATTGTGGGTCTATGATGGAGTACATATGTGCGTCATGGCTAACATGGCTGAATGTGACGGAGAGCGAGATAGGGGGAGGGGAGAGATGCTGAGTCAGTCGAGCCGACGAGAGAGAGAGTAAGAGTGAGAGAGACAGATTCAGAACCCCCCCCATGCCCTGCAGGTGTGGGGGAAGGGACGGCCAAGGCAAGCAGAAGAAGAGACCACTGCAAGGGCTAGGGAGTGTTGAAAGAGCATCTTGTCTCGTGACCCTCTAGAGCTGTGAGAGGGACAGGCTCTCCTCCCAATGTCTGGAAAATCACAATCCTGTTGGCATTGAGAAAACTCAAGTCATAAGGGCAACCAAAATAATGTATTTTGAATGGAATGTAGGATGCACCAATCAGAGGCCAGGATGAATCTTGGACCCAAGTGAACTGATTCCCTAAATTCACTAAGACCGATTAATCTTTTAACAGCACAACCAGACCACAATTAGAACACCATGAATTCAAGCATGGTTAGACTCTAAAAACTACAGGAAAAGAGTCAGCATTCACAGCAAAAGACTGCATCCACAAGATGATCAGTTAGTCACAAGGTTCTGACCTGTAGCATATTGACCTGTCATCTGTATGGTGACAGCTATCAAGGACAGGCCAATTAAAACACATCGTCAGGGGAGCAGAGCAGCCTGAAACAACAGCTGACTTCCTGTCATTGTCGTCAGGAGCCGTGTGATTGATGCTGCAGGTTCAAACCTGCCACGGACCAGTCCACATCTGCCCCCGCTCCAAACGGAGACACTGCCTGAGTCACCGTGTGTGTTATGGTAATAACCTTGCAACACCCTGAGCTGACAACCCCTCTTTCTCCCCCCCCAACCCCACCCTTCACACACGCACACATCTCAATGACAAGGACCGGTTCGGACTGGTTGTCTGGTGTCAGTGTCATGCGCATGGCTTGGATGAAAGACAGTGTGGTGCTGTCCCTAGCCAAGTCAGTTTACAGCAAGGTGCCGCACTGTGCTCATAGACACATTTATATGTAGACAAGGTCTAAAGACACTGTAACAGAGCGATCCACCTTTAAATCTCACACAAGCTCAACCTAAGCTCCCATTTTACTGCAGAGGAGAGAAGAGAAGAGGGCATGGAGGAATCAAGTAGCTCACCTTGGTGAAGGTCACGCAACCACAGTCCCATGCACGTGCATGATACAAAGCTTCCAAACAGATATGGGAATGCAGGCATGCTTGCACACCTGACCAGACACACACACACACACACACACACACACAGTAGAAACACACAGACACAAACACATGGAGCAGGATGCATCAGAGCTGTGTTCCAACGCAGAGGGGAAACTGCATCATGCACTTAGTAAGCACAGGGACTGCATTATTCATAGAGACAGTCAAAGAATATCAGAGAAAGCAAGACAGCGTGCTGCTGGGCTGCATCGTCCCTGCATACCAAGCAGAGCTCGGCTCTCACACAGCGCTGTACAGCAGTCCGTGCTTCACTTCCTGTGTGCACGGAATGTTAACATACAGTCAGTGCTCGGATTCCGTCGCATATCTGCCGAGTAATTGCCGTTCCCCCATTAACATGTTGACGCGAAACAGAACCGGAATGAAGCACGAGTGGAAAAAGGTCTGTCACGTCAAGAGCACCCCACAAAAGGAAAGGGAGGGTACGCAACCATTTAGACTCTACTGTTGTGTTATCGGCTTTAATAAGCTTCCAGTGCAACAGTGGCAGCAGTAACAGAGGGGAATGTAATAGAAATAATAACTACATCCTCAGCGGCAGGCTGAGTAGGACTAGGAGACACATAGAGAGCTTGGCGTTTTAATTGCCTTTAATTACAGCAGGGAGAGAGGCTGTGAACTGGAGTATAGAGGCCTAATTGCCATGCCAACCAAGCGCCCCCCACGCACGCCCCCTCAAGAAGAAGCCGGGGCCACCCCCTGCTCTTGTCAACTAACCAACCTGCCAGTTAATAGACACACACTTGCACATATTCACACATTCATACACACACACACACCACTCAATCTTTTGGTAAACATTACATATGGTAACTCCTTTCTCACCGTGATCTCAAAGGTTGCTTGAGCACATTTTGGAGGTAGAGATTATGACAAAGGTGTATATTTTTGTACCATACATGCACCTAGCAGAGCCTTGGGATTCCAGACTTGTGAGTTGGTGGGGATTTGTACAACATGGCCCAAGTCACATGATTTAGTTGATCTTCTACATCAGTTCACTACATTTTATGGTGATCAAAACAGATGTTCATTGTGGATGGTAGAGATATCTAGAGAGCATTAAAACGAAACACAGTTGATTCTTCTTTCATGTATAATTCATCCGGCAGTCATCAGCAGCAGAAAAGACGGCCCAGGGATTCGACAGTTAACGCTTGAATTTCCATTTGCAATAATGCAGGAATACAGCTACGGAGCCAACAAGAACATTATATTGATGGCTGTTGTTCATAATACTGGATAGTGTTGTTCCCTGTGTTGGCAAATATCTAATTGCATTCATCATTGAAATGATCCACTCATGGACATGGACTGTACATCAGTTGGTCCGCCTCGGAAATAACTGCTTCCATTAGCTCTCCCTTGCTGGATGGTAGAACAGACAACAACAATATTACAGCCTATAAGAAAAAAAGGTGTCCAATCTTTCTAACCTGTTGACTGTCAACTACATCACATCAGAGTTTGAGGGCTGCCTCTTGTGTGGCTTTGATTTATTGCTTTAAGTCAGCCTGTCATCCACCTGTCACCACTTTCAACCCGTCCTGTCTTGATTGAATCTTCTCATCTGTTGACTTGACAATGACAGTGAACCTGGGTAGTTCTTCCATACGAACTGCTGTCCTGTTGGCTGATATCCAGATCAAGAGCTCTAAACTGGAACTGAAGCCCTGGGATTTCCCAACCTATAAAAAGACTCTATTTATAACCAGCAGCACTGCTGTGGACTGGAGACTCTCAACTGTCTCAGACTGTCAGGTTTAAAAAGAAATGGACATTGTCTCTGGGTGGGCCATACTGAGTTTAGAATGTAAGTACATTAACTCACATGTCAAAATCTAGCCAAGAACAATCTTTTGAGTGAAATCATCATGCATCTGGATGTTTGATTGAAAAGATATCATAAACTTATGTTTAGCAGAAAAGCCACTCTGTAGCCTTTACCGTACATCTGATTTCAACTACATTAACAGCAGTCTGTGTAATACTGTTTAAGACTTTATTTGACTAACTTATACTATTGGTTATTGGTCTATCTCTAGTGGACTTGTCATCTTTGTGCTATACACCATACCACACACATCCAGTCACCCACTGTTAAGTAGATATAATTCTTCCGATGACACTATACACTTGACTTTAGTCCTATTTAACTTCCCTTCCTTGACTGATCCTTACTAGGAACTTGTACTGGAACATCTCATGTTTTGACCAGTGGTGCTATGTAAACACATTAGAGTACCGCACCTATACTCCTGTTGACTCATCTGTCTTTTCAGATCTGGTTTCAGTCTTGGAACAATGTATTAAATCATGATCTAATAACGCCACATGACCATGCTGCATAGAGTGTTCAAGTACAGCTAGGGTTTGGAAGCTTAAGCCTTCTCCCACTCAGGCTTCTCCAGGTAGCCCACTCCAAAGCCATTCTTTCTTGCAGCAATGTATACAATGTTGTCATTGCTCAGGATAAAAATTCATACAAGGATTAGGAATATAGTTTCATAAACTGTGTAAGGTTCATGTCTTGTTTGAGCTTCTGTTTCCTGACACCAGTCTTCTCACATAGCCAAAAGGCTGACTACCGTGGACAAGAAAAAAATCCAAATTGAGCAGCGTGAGAACAAAGTCTATCTTTATTTCAACCATTCTCTTCTTAATTTTACAGTTCTCGAATCATCCTTCAAATTTTGCTTACTAGTAGTCAAACTATTTCAACAGGACAAATAACAATAATAATATTCTAATACATTTCAGGTTTGTATATATTCAGTATGTTGCCTCTCTCTCTTTCTCGGTTGACAGTCATGACAACATGTGGAGCACTGGGGTGATGACAATAAATAAATAAATTAATGGGATTGGTGCTTGGAGTGTACTTATTGTCATGTACCTTGGAAACATGACAGCTTGACTCAAGGAACGTAAGTATCAAAACGCTAATAGTGTCTCTCTTTCTGTCTGTGCAGGGGAGAGAGAGAGAACAGTAAGAGAGAGCTGTTGCCAGGCAGACAGGTTTCAGTGGAGACCAACAACACCCAAGGGCCTCTGGGTGTTACATAAGCCCACGCCTGTTCAGTTACGCAGCAGCCTGTGGGATCCAAAGGTGGCTGTCAAACTGGTGAGTGGAGTGATGGTAAGCTATGTCTGCAGGAAACAAGATTTGGGGATTTCTTGGAGAGAAAACAAAGTTCCTTTCAAAGCAGTGTTTGTTGGCTACCTGTCGCCCAGTTTCTCGAGGTCATGCATCACAACTGTTTGTGTCCTTTTATGTATCCTTCCCTGCTGAATTCATGAAGAATTGCAGTCCGTCACAATGGGATAGGGACACACAGCCATCTCTGTATCTGGGAAAATAAATCAATGATAACCAGGAATCCAGTAGCTGTGGGTTTGAACCTCTACTCATCCATGACAGGAAACTTCTAGAATTACAAAATTGTGAGGAAACATTCCAGAACTGAAACAGATCCCATGAGAGGCAACTGCAGAGTCATTTTGATCCACATAGACCATTGTCCCTTCAACTCTCATGCCATAGATACTTAAAGACTGTAGAATGCATCCGGACAGCATTGTCAAGACTGGGTAGAGCATGAAGGAGAATGTGACTCAATGAACATTTTGGGTCATTCACAGTTGCTCTCTCTTTTATGTCTCATGAGACACAGTACTCAGTACTCAAATACAGACTTCTCTGTTTGCCTGTTCTCCCTAAACATCAGTATGTTGGATTGGAAGGACATGGTAGTGCTGTCTTGTTTGCTTTGCAATGTAGAACCATTATTCTGTATGGCAGCATGGAAGGTCTGTCGATAAGAGTCTGGATGCCTTTCACTTCAGCTAATGCACCCTGCCAATTATCTAACAGTAAACCCACAGGGCACACTAAATGGAAGGCAAAAAATGGCTTAGAAATGTGCCTAACAGGGAAGTTGCAACAGGAATGGTGTTGTTTCTCTCTCGCTGCCGCAATGCTTCAAGTCGGGGAGGTAAAAAATCTAACACTAAGTAGTTGCCTAAAGAGATTGAAACGGAAATTATCTAAAGAGAGAACACTGAGAACACTTCAGAAATCAATTTGTAAGTCTTATTGGAAGAAAACATATGATGTGATCAATGTATAATGATGACTAAATCAAAGTGGTTCTAAATCAGAATAGAAAAGTTTCTAGATTTATTTAGTCTCCAATCTTGATCAATATGATTGAATATTAATCAATGGCTTCCAGCAGTGAACATCTGCCATCAGAGGATATCACCAGAGATTTGTAGCAAACTGAGAGGACAGGTGGCTGGATATCTGGTGTCTGTGACTGAGCCCAGGGATAAAAAGGAAGTTGCTGGCGGTCGGTAGCCAGGTCTATTTCTGTCATGATTCTGTCATAAGCTATATTACCTCCTGAATAGAATCCTTCAACTTTAGCTTCGTGGTCTTATTCTCATCTGAACAATCAAACGCATGGTATGCTGGTGGACATAGTTATGCTAATTCCAAGATAAACAAATATGAAAGAAAAAATATCTAAATCACCGTCACTTAAGAGAACTGGGTGCCACGCCCGCCTCCGGGCCCCTCCGAAGCTGTTACTGCTACAACGTGTGAAGGGGGCTGGAAGAGCATCACTATGGTAACGGTGACGTCTTCTCCCTTGCTCTAATTGGAGGAAACCCCGTGGCCCCAGCCGCAGCCTACAAGTCGGTCTAACTTGCGCTAAATACCCTCCCCCTTTCTTAACTCAAAACAACCATTGGTCAAAATATTTGGAAATTACTGTCGATCAGCAGAAAACTCTATTTGTGATTGGACAGCATTTTTCTTTTTTTGTAACGCCCTGAACTAATACGTTGAGTTGAACTTCACGGCTACTGTGCTGTTTTTCGCTTTGCTTCACACCAATCTCAAATCGGATCAATTCGAAGGAGCATATTGGCATCTTAGAAGGTTAGAAAATGGGCGAAGCTTGTTTCTTTCTTTTCTCTCATTCATATTTTGTAAGATGTGATAATGTAGCAATGATTTGACAAGGTTTTTTTTGTTAGCAATGCATGCCTGTATGGAAGGAGTGGCCCAACGCCGAGCCCGAGAATAGCTAGCAAAAACGAGCTTAGCTGCTATCCTGTATGTAAGCTAGCCTAGCTGCCTTGATAGCTAGCTACGCTAGCTTTCAATCGGCAGCTTTATGCATTCTTGTGGCAGAGCCTTATCTTGTAAAAATTGACAAACGTTAGTTTGGACGGTAGACTAGCTACTCTGGACCAAGCCTGGTTGCTGGTACAGTAACCGAGCGGTAGCCAACATATGTTTGAAGGTTTAGCTAGCAAATATATTCACATGCTAGTTAACATGGCAGATATTCGTCTTGTTCGGATAGTTTAGTCAAGCACCTACTACTAGCTAGCAAGCTAACGCGTTGTTAGCTGGCCATCGTCATCTAGGCTACTTGGTTGGTGAATAGCTAACTAGTACCAGTAAACCACAAGCTCAATACGTTCGGGATCAAGCCGGGTTTTGTCTTCAGCTTTCAGAAACTGATGTCGAAAACTATGAATTGGTTACTGTAGCTAGTCTACAATAACGGTACAATTGCTTTTAGTCTGACATCCGTGTGTCGTTCTCCGGTCCAGGGCTAGGTTCAGGCCAGGGACTTGCACCCTCAGGCCCTGAGGCAGGGAGTGCGGAGCGTTCACCAGCTGGCAACGGCTTACTAATGGGAAGCAAGCTTGCTGCAGGATCGTTGATTTGTGAATGGATGAAGGCTAACGACTTTAACTTAAATCTTTTCCTGTCATCATGATCTAACGTTACACCCTTTTCACCTGCAGGTTTTGACTGTGGAATACTCTGCATCTCCACCTTTCGACCTTTAACTTCCCCTCTATCCATTCCCTGTTGCATTCCTGGACTATTTTTGAACCAGACTTTTGACGAATTAACCTAAGGTTAAACATCATTAAAAAAACAATGGATAAAACGGAGCTGATTCAGAAGGCCAAGTTGGCTGAGCAAGCCGAGCGTTACGACGATATGGCCGCATCCATGAAGGAGGTAACGGAGAAAGGAGGCGAGTTGTCAAACGAGGAGAGGAACCTGCTATCTGTCGCTTACAAGAACGTGGTCGGGGCTCGGCGATCGGCATGGAGAGTCATCTCCAGCATCGGACAGAAGACCGAGGGAAGCGACAAGAAACTCCAAATGGTCAACGAATATCGGGAGAAGGTGGAATCCGAGTTGCGCGATATCTGCAATGACGTTCTGGTAATTACTGTAGTTTAATTCATTTCAGCACAAGGCGTTTGTTTAGTTTATAGGATGCTGTGAATCGGCTTTCTACTGTAAAACTGGAGAGGGTACAATTTCTGGGGGAATTGTGAGATAAAACTATGGAAGATTGCAGGGCAAACGTAGGCTCACAGATGGGTATAAATAGCCAAGTTCAATTAGCCATGTAAAATAATGTGTTGCTGAATCAGTGCACAAACGACACATTCTTGGGATTGGGTCCACGTTTGCCGTTACGCTTTTCCCATTGGTCAATATGTGTCATGATCACTGAAGGTTACACGCGTTTGGTTGCCATCTCATGGCAGTCGCTTTTCTCCGCCTTCTTCCCAAGGCGTCTGAGTGTAAGCACGAGACATCAGTTATTCACCCAACTCCAGCGGTGCCGCAGGAATCTGGTGTCTCTTTGCTGCCTGGGAAGATTGGGGGGAGGGGGAGAGAAAGGAGGCATTTCTCACTTGGATGTAGCTTCCCTGTGAAGACTAGGGTAGCAGTGTAGTTGGTGCTTGGCTTTAGTTTGCTTTCTAAAAGCAGATCAGTGTAACTGCAGCCAGATCCAGTTTAAACTCTCGTTGACACTATCGAAGAGGTAGGCCTACTGCATGTAAAAAGGCACCTGTATACATTTTTGGAGGGTCAGGGCATGTATTCAACTTATTGTTTTGAGTCCTATTTGGATCAAACATAATTTGACATCCTGTGATTCCCCCTTTTCTATAAATGGTACCTCCACCAAAAGGAAGTATTTTATTGTCATCCCCGATTCCTTCCTTGTGGGAATCTGAAACAATGGCTGCTTGAACTATGCGAGGGTGTGAACTGACAAAGTTCATGAATGACTGCTCTATACAGCAAGGTGTGCCAGTCAGTGGGTGGAACAGACAGGAACAGTAGTAGCCTAGCCAAGCCAGTGTAATACAAAGTGTGTGATACTACCCCAGTCTCATCTGGTGCACAAACGTAACTTGTAATGTGGTTGGCCAAGTGAAAGAGTTCATTTAGAATTGTGTAACAGGGCTGCCATAACCCAGTTTGCTCAATAGGTCTCTGATGAGAACTCCCATTGGGGGACAAATATTGATCAGATTCAGACTATATGGAAGCAAGGAATAACTGAAGTTACATTTCTAAATGAGGACTCTTGCGACATACTCCAATGGTCTTTATTTGATGTCAGTCAGTTCCAACTATACATTTGTCTAGTATCGTCAGGGTCTGTTGCAACCTATCTTACTTAGAGATATGTTTTCACTTGTTAAATCTAAGACAGCGGGGAATGGCTCTTCCCATTATTCCTATCCTGTCTTGAAGTGGATTAAGGGAGATCGAGGAGGAAGCTTAGCCGGCAGGCAGTAATCATTTCCCTGAGCCACTGGCCTTCTAAACACTAGGTGTTCATGTGGGGCTGGAGATGGGGCAGCTTCCTTGGGAAGCAGTTTGCTGCATCACAAGCTGTGATCCAGAAGTATTAGGTGATTCATGAGGATAAGTTGGAAATGTCACGTCTGCTGTTCAGTCTTAGTCCTGACTGACCGATCCCTTCCGCTAGTGTGACAACGAGGAATGAAGGATGCGTGTTGCAAGGGTTTAATTCCAAAACGCTACATCCACCAATTGAAATATGACTGGTACAGCTTGAAACATGTTTACTTACATGATCCATCATATGCAGTTTGATGGTATAGCCTACATTATGAATAGTCTCATTGTGATCTGGCAAAAGTGGACCATCATTTCATGTTCTAATAAGAGGCTCCCTGCTTATCCAGCAGACGCATTGCAACAGATGTGAACCCATTGTTCTCCTGAGTCATGTTTGCGTAAACGCGGCACAACATCTCGACTACAATAAACCCACCCTCAGAACACACCTTGCTGCCGTTCCACTTCCTGTGTGTGTGTGTGTGTGTGCGATAGAGCGAGCAGACGTGTTGTGCACGTTCCTGTCTCAGCCAGAGCTTGTTGGCTGAGGGCGTGGTGGGCCGAGGGCGTGGTGGGCCGAGGGCGTGGTGGGCCGAGGGCGTGGTGGGCCGAGGGTGTGGTGGGCCGAGGGTGTGGTGGGCCGAGGGTGTGGTGGGCCAAGGGTGTGGATCACACTTCGTGCCCCAACTCGTCCCCCCGCTTAGACGGGCTCCTCCTGGTGACCCAGAGCAGGTGAGCCTCTCCTCAGCTGGCAGGGAGAATGCCCCCACTCCCCCACCAGCACATGCCAGACTGAACATGCAGGCTGGTGCCTTTCATCCTTTGCCCCAGCTTGGTTTAAGGCTTCACCCAAACACAGCAAGGTGCCTCAGCTAAATAGATGGTGGTGTGCACAAGCACACACACCTTTCGATGCATTCATTTATGTTGTGGAGTACAGAAGTTAAGTTCTATCTGCATTGTATTGTCCCACTTTTAGTCAAAGGTAAAGGCAAAGCAGGCCCACTTAGACAGTAATGTAGGCTGGGTTTACTTGCCTCCTGGATATAGGCTAACCTTGGCAAGACGCATTTCTCAAAGTCAGACTGGTTCTAGGTTGTCATGGTGATGGCCCACATTGTCCGCAATGCTACCCAGCCAGATTTATACTCAAAAGTGATTGGCTATTCACAGTTGTACTCTTGTCTACATAGCAGTGAGCCACTTTGACCACCGCCTCTAATTGTGTTTGTATCAATTCGAGGATGGGGAGATATTCCTGTCACAATGTAGAGAATTTCACAGGTTTGTGATTTATTTTTTTATTATTATGGAGAGAGGTGTGGCCGTACGTTAGTGAGACAGAAATTTAAGCACTGTGAATTCATTTCAAGCAAGCTAGGCCATTCTGTTTTAGGGAATGAATTGGGCTGGAATGCCTGGCACTTGAGACATGCACTTCTTTCACCTAATCTCCTATTATCTGACAGTTAATAGATGGGCGTGGCCGAGAGCTGGCATGCTGGCTGGCCCCAGTGATTTAGGTGCTGTGATCTGCCCTGACCAGTCAGCCGCTGTACCCCTCTCTAATCCTGAGTCAGCCTTTCCTCTATGTGCGTCTCAGGATGGAACCTATCCCATCCTGAGAGAAATGGTTTATCTGGTTTTTAAAACCATTAACATGGCTTTTTAAACCTAGTGGTCTCCCAGACACAGATTAGCAGTAATCTGGCCACAACAGGACTAAACATTCCATGCATGTATGATGTCTTGGCTAGTGTAGACAAAGTGATCAATGCATCTGTCTTTTTTCCACAGGAACTGCTGACGAAATATTTAATTGAGAACTCCACAAACCCTGAAAGCAAAGTCTTCTACCTAAAGATGAAGGGGGACTACTATAGATACCTTGCTGAAGTCGCCTCTGGAGCCGACAGGACAGGTATGGGATGAAACTGAAAACCTAATGTTGTAAATGTACTGTCCCTGAGCTGAGTCTTAGCAGCCTACTTAACAAAAACAAACGTGTCTGAACTTCGTTAAGCCCTGTTCTATTCTTCTAGAATGTGTCTGGCTGGTTGTAGACATAAAAAGAAACATTCTGGGCAGATTTGCGTCCCAGCAGTTGTCAGTCGCTGTGGCAGAGATGACTCCTAAACCCGCCAAAATCTCCTGTTGATTGTGTAACTAACAGAAGGAGATTCATCCTTCCCCCCTCAGAAGTCTCAGTACATAAAAGCCCAGCCCCCCTCCCCACACACACACACACACACACTCCCGAACTTCATTACCGAGCCATTTTTCAAGGCACATTCTGTCGCATGCCATTGTTCTAGTCTGCCTAGGTTCAAACTAGGCCTCCCTCCTGCTTTGAACTCAGGGGCCCCTTAACGAGCCAAAATAGAACGGCACATTTTGTCAGGGAGCTGGAAATGGTGTCAAGCAGGGACTGGTGCGTCACACTCACGTGACCATCGTGCCTCATCTCATAGGAAGGGGAACAAAAAGGGGAGGGGTGTCTGTCGGCGCTATGGGCCTCATTTCTCGCTCTCCTTCTCTCCTCTCTTCTTTCACGAGGAGGCATTGTGTAATCTACACTAAAGAGACCTCAGTCTGTCTGCCCCTTCTCCTGTGAGCAGGGCATTTCACATTTTCTCTTTTCCCCTCGTGTGCTTGCTCTCTTGACAAAAAGGAAATCGATGTGCTAATAGATGGCACTGTTTCCCTGCAGGTTCATGGCTCTGGCCCCACTGCAGTGATATGAATGTGCAGTCATAACCGAATCATGGACTCGCCTTTTTATCTTTTTTTTTTCTTTTCTTTTTATTACTCACTATGTTTAGTGATGGGACTTTTGTGAAATTGTCTCTTTTTTGTTGTTAAAATGTACTACATGGAAAAATAGGAATTGTATTGTGTATCAACTGCTGCCTTTCTTGGAAAAGGCCTATTTAGGAACACATGGCCTAAATGTAGGTCTCCTCTGGTCTCCCTAGCAACCATCGACAACTCTCAGGAGGCTTACCAGCAGGCGTTTGACATCAGCAAGGAGAAGATGGACCCCACACACCCCATCCGCCTGGGCCTGGCCCTCAACTTCTCCGTCTTCTACTACGAGATCCTCAACTCCCCAGAGAAGGCCTGCTCACTGGCCAAACAGGTCAGCCAACCCTCAAACAGCTGGACTGGCCTCTGGCTGTGTAGGACATGGATCTCAATACTGTACATTACTGTCACTTCCTGAAATGACAACTGAGTGCTGCTTAGATGTCACTGTGTAGATTCAGGGTTGTTTTAGTTTTTTTTGTTGCTGTGAACATCAAGGGTTTTGCTTTTGTCATGTTGGCAGGCGTTCGATGATGCCATTGCAGAGCTTGACAAGCTGAACGAGGAGTCGTACAAAGACAGCACTCTCATCATGCAGCTCCTCAGAGACAACCTGACAGTAAGTGTCCCTCTGTCTGTCACAATGACCACAGGAAGATCGTGCTCCCTGAATTAATAACCACATCTTTGGTCTGTGTCATTTGACTTATCGGGGAATTTGCCAACGCATTTGTGGCACCTTTCCCAGGGAATGCATGTGTTTCTCTGGAATAATATTTTTCCTTCCCTTTGTCTTTTTTCCATCCTTCCTATCTCTCTTTCTCTGTCCCTCTCTCTCTCTCTCTAGTTATGGACGTCCGACAACGCGGCTGAGGAAGGTGAGGGCGGGGAAGCAGGAGAGGCTGGCGAGAACGAGAACTGAAGCTTCCTCGGGTCTCCTCCCCCTGAAAAAAAAAAAAAAACCTTTTTACACGTCTCCATTCCTTATTGCTCCACTTAAGATTTATTCTAGTAATGAAACCCATTTACTGAAAGAGCTGTGTATGAAAATTCAAAATCATATAGTCTTTTCACACCGCTGCTCTTGGTCAAAAAATGAAAAAAAAAAAAGAACCCTCCATTCCATGGTTTGTGTTCATCCTGGCCTTTCATATGTGCAGTTTCTGCTGTAGAAAAGTATTAATAGCTTCACTTTGTATCGACATTATAGTTCAAATTAGAGATGAAAAACAAAGTTTTAGGGCCTACTGTTAAGCGACAGACATCCCTAGTCCCATCAGATGAAGGAGTTTGGATTATTCGTCAAGGTGGAAAATATTTGTCGGAATAGATTTGCAAAATAGTACCCTCCCCTCCTCAGTCTTGTCTCTTTAAACGGTTATGTGGTACGGTTCCAGATGCTGACACCATACTATCAACCCTTACTGCAGGGAGCTCCAGTACAGATGCTGACATTGACAGTTTCACAGCCAGGTGATTTCCATTGGTTTAAAGTCCCCTCCCCCTCCCCTTGGTTATGTATTCACAGTCAAGCATGTCTAGTTGAGGAGAAAACAGTGGGGCTTTCTAAAGACCAAATATAGGAACATGTTAATGGAAAGATGAAAAAATACAAAAATAATTCCGTCATGCATGCCATTTAATAGTACACTGGAATGGGACCCAATGCTGTATACACACAAAGTCCAAATGTTAAATTTTAGTACTTTTCAATGCAGGTTTGTGCACATGTAAGAGGGTGTTTGGTTAGTCCAGTGATTGTCATTAGAGATTTGGACCACTATTGTGTTTTTGCTAATCATCGATGTATCAGCTATGTAACATGAACATGAATAAAAACAACATTTTATAAACCAAGTAACATCTGATTTCTTTTTTTACTGATTGATTTTTCTAAAAAATCAATGTTAAATTTAATTACTCTCATGTATCGTGGAACAATAATACCAGCTGTAAAATAGCCAGAAGCTCATTTAATTTTTTTTGGTCAGCACATTTTATGTACTGCCTCAGAATTGAGAATGTTGTTGGAAATGGTGCATACACATCATTTCATCTATTAAGTAGCCTGTTTCCTGGAAGTGATTGCTGGCTCTTAAGGTTGCCCCTGACTGAGGTGAGGCACCTCAATTAAAGCTCTCAAAATGAAGCCTGGTTGGTTGAAACCTTTCAAATATTAATGAGAGAGAATATTATTTTGGGATGGTGACTATGCTTCATTCCAAGGACCTAACAGTGAAGAGCCAATTGTATCCCTAACACAAATGCAGTCATTCCATGACCAGAGCTTTGCATTATTGCCAGTAAGTGCAACCTTGTTCCTTCTGTTCCCAAGAGGCCCTTGGTTACAGTCGTTGACTTGCTTTCCGTTCAGGTAATTTGGAAACTTTAAGTTCTCGCCTGTTGTAGCTGTTATTGGTATGCGGCAGTAGAAATTTTAAGATTGTGTGTGTGTGTGTGTGTGTACTCCAGAGAGAGCTTCTGTTTATGTGTTTGCAGAAGTGCGTGTAGGAGTGAGCAGTGCTAGAGGTGATGTTATGCGGCTCGAGTGTCAAAGGTAGAAAGGGAAGAGGAGGATAGTAGGAGGAGGCATTTGGTGGGTGTTCTTATCTTGTTCTCAGAATTTACAGCTTTACATTAATAAATGCCTTTCATCTACGAACTTGTGGTACACTGGTTAGACTAAGAGTCTATTATACGAAGCCCACAGCCTTTTAATTCTTTTGTGCTGCCTGGAAATGTAAAACTCATTAGAATAACAATGAACTGAGGGTAGATGCAGAAGCAGCTCTCACCCTGTCGCTTATTCAAGAACACTGGTTGGAAAATGAATGGAGCTGAATGATCTTGCGGCGGAGGCATTCACTTTCATGGGAGCTCTTGTGCGTAATGAGATGGCTATGACTCGCAGTTCTCCCACTGTTGGTGAGGAAGCCAAAGCAGCAGACCCACGAGCCACCCACCCACACTCCCTGACTATATAGCAGCCTATATAGGAGGGAGTCAGGTGGCTGAGCGGTTAGGGAAGCGGGCTAGTAATCAGAAGGTTGCCAGTTCGATTCCCGGCCGTGACGAATTACGTTGTGTCCTTGGGCAAGGCACTTCACCCTACTTGCCTCGGGGGGTATGTCCCTGTACTTACTGTAAGTCGCTCTGGATAAGAGTGTCTGCTAAATGACAATGTAAATGTATATAGACTATAGCAGCCATGGTCTCAATACTATGGAGAATCTGGCTTGTCTGGCTGTCTCCTGCACTCGGACCACAAGGAAAAGGAAAGGTGTAAGACCAAACACAAACTCTTTTCCAGTAACGATGAGGTGATTGGGAGAACATTTATGAAGTAAGCCTTTTTTTTGCGATATTCCCACGTTTTTGTTTTCCAGGATTGGGGTAGAACACATGATCAGGAGGTAAAAAGGGGAGGGAGGAGGCTGGAAGGTCACAGTGAAGCCTCTCCCTCCAGGCTCAGTGTGACACAGCCCACTGAGAGGAGCACACTCATGCAAGATTTAGACTGCTTTGTTCCAACAGACTGGCTCCTACTAAGGACCTCAGTCTAATTCGACATTTTTAATGGCTCTGTAGTTGTACTGCTATTGCTATGACTAAACTAGTGACAGAGGGAGACTGGCCTGGTTTGTTTTAGTCAGTTTGTTCATCTTTCTCTAATCGTATAGTCTCCCTGTTAATAGTGAGCCACTGTGTGCCATCTGCCTGTATAAAAAAAATAGATGGACAGGAAAGCACTGCCCTCAACTACCTACACACACACACACACACACACACAAACACACACACACACGCACACACACACACACACACACACACACACACAGAGACTACTTATACAGTATATCTGTTTAGCTTCATTGTTGTTTATCACCACATTAACTGGTCCAATAACACCACCTTGAATCAGAGTTAAAAAACTATGATGAGCAGGTCCAAGTGATGACCTTGTGTGCGTTGGGTGTGGGTGTGCGCGGGTGGATGCATGAATGCAGTTTCTGCTCTTGTGATTGACATTGGACACCACCGCAGAAGTTTTGGATCATTGAAAAATCTCAACAATTAGGTGTTGAGTGTGTCAGTGCAAGGCAGAGGAGTGAAGTGAAGGATGACTGCAGCCCTAATTCAATTTAGGAAAGCATTTTTCTGAGCAGTGTCTGAAAGGCGTTTTTGTACGCTAGCGGGGAAATTCGATTTGCTTCACTCGCCTGTTGAATGAATGGGGACACTGTTAGTGTAGTACAACCCCAGCGCTCTCTCGCTGGGCAGATATGCGCTGCAATGTTGGAGCCGTCCATCGTGCCCCCCAACCTTGGACGAGCCTCTAATGTTTCCATGCCATTGTCGACAAGGAGCCGACAAGGGCACCAGCTGGCATGGTGGGCACACACCGGAGGGAGTACAGCATTTAGGTCTTCTGAAGAGGTCCATCCCCTTCTGTCAAGGAGCCAGGTTACCTGCACCCTCATTGGACCATCACAGAGAATTATGGGAAGATCATCCTAATCAATGTTCCTTCCCCTTGCTCTCTGCTTCCTGTCTCAATAGCACCCTCTGCCTGTAGAAGGCAACCAAGCCAGTCAATCCTGAATTGTGTAATTGTTGACCGGGTATGTTTATGTTCCAAGGCCCCAAGTCTTTGTTGACATGATGCATCTTGTCCTCCAATGATAATCATGTGATGATCGTATGGAAATGTGTAGCGCATTGTTGTTTTTAACTCAGACAGCCCAGCTCAGCATGTGACCAGTGACTGATTAGAAAGCCTGAAGGAAGTGCTGTTAGTCAGTAGACATCCATATAAGGCCAGTAATCTGCAGATATGTTTGTAATTAATTCAATTCTGTTTTTAAATCATTTTGTCGTGTCTCCTTAGGACTCCTGTATGGAGGAGGGGGAGGAGCTTGACCCTAGCTTGCTCCACCTCAACAACCACCTATTCTACTCTGCAGACTACAAGTCCAGACATGATGCAACTATAGTTCTGTAAGAGTTTCCAGTTTAATTAGGCTGGAAAGATCTGCCAGCAGTCCTGATGAGCCCTTGTGACACTTGTAGACTTCTGAAATTGTGAGATGGCATCCCCTAGTGGACACTCGAATGAACTAGTCATTCACTCACTTTACTGCCTATGATAAAGTTAATAAAAATATTATGCGTTCCTTATAATAACACTGAGTGTCCGTCCGATTACAACAACTTACAAATGGATAGTGAAGTGATGACTACCTCAATTTATGTAGATTTTTTTTTACAAATGATTTAACCTAAAGTAGATGATTTGGTAAGATAAGGGAAGACTTTAAAGGGCTAAAAGAAGGTATTCTGCTTTAGTTCAGCCAAGGGAAGTGTTAATGGCTAGGGAGAAGGTGGATGCAACGTTTAGCCTTTATACATTTTATGAATACAGTTGAATAGTGAGGAATCGATCATTTAATCGATAATTACCCAACTTCATATCTCGTATACCGCCGCTACGCAGTCTATAAGCACACCAGTATTAATATATTTTCTGATGGCTTGTTGCCATCACGAATTTATTTGAATTTGGGGGATAGTTTTGTGACCTGTATTTTGAAATTCTCGGAAAGAAGAGCCCAAGTTACGCTACCGGAAGTGATTTTCGTTGTTGAGGATTTGCTCTGACGGAGTAGTTTGTCTCGCGCTGTAACCTGGAGTCCGGCAGAACGTCTTTCTCCTTGTCGCCGATAAGTATCCTTCACGGTCAATAATGGACGCGGGATTCTTCCGCGTAAGCATAATTACAAATTCACTCATGTTGTTTGAAGTATGAGCTACATTAATTGTGTCCGTTACGCTTTTAAATATGTGGTAATGTGCCGCCAGCAAGTCCGCACGGATGAGCTCGTGCGCCATTCCGCTGCACACTCGTAGGCCCAAACTTGCTAGCTAGCGGTTAGCAATGGCGGTTCAGTACTGCATGCTTCGGGACGTTAGAAAGCTAATCTCTATCCTTCCAGAATCAAACTTAATGCTGGCATGTTAAAAGATGTATATTTAACCAAGTAGACATCAAACTAACCAGCTAACATACCAACTACTGTAACGTTAGTTAGGAAGGTAGGTTGTGGCTATTCGCTAGCTAGAGGTAATTATGTGTTTCTTAAAATGTGTTAAATAGTCATTAGTTAGCTAGTTGCAAGAATTAACTTGGAATTAATTACTTAAGTAACACATCCAACATGAGTAGGCCTGTCGTTGTATCTGGTGTCTATGTTGCTGGTGTACCTAGTTAGTATGGCTGGTTGGTATAACTAGAGCCGCTAGTTGGCAAGCTAGTCAACGTTCGACGGCGTGGTGACGCACAACAAGAAATTTCAATGTAGTTTGCCAATTCACTCACCTATCAACATGAAGAACTAATTTTGATCTCAATATATCTGTAATAAATATAATTGTCCGGAAATAGAAAACGTTTAAATGATCGAAGCATTGGTCTAACTTGCCTCTTGTTGTTGCATTGCTAGGGAACAAGTGCAGAACAAGATAATCGCTTCAGCAACAAACAGAAGAAACTCCTGAAGCAGCTCAAATTTGCAGAATGCCTGGAGAAGAAGGTACGCGACACCACTTTTATTTTCGCAAACTCTGAAGTATTGCTGATAAGGTCTCACTTCCCTGATGAAGTGCCCCCCAGGTCATCCAATGGAAGTGGTTTTGAAATGGCGCCCTGTTTTCTTCATGGCATTTTATTGTGTGCATTGTATATTGATATTGCTGTTTACCCACAGGTGGACATGACCAAGGTCAACTTGGAGGTCATCAAGCCTTGGATTACTCAGCGGGTGACGGAGATCTTGGGATTCGAAGACGACGTCGTCATAGAGTTCATATTTAACCAACTGGAAGAGAAGGTAATACCATTGATTGCAAATCTGCTCGTTTTTTTTCCATTGCTGCACATGTTACGTACTTCATAATCTATTGCTCAGTATATGTGGGTTATGAGGCTACGGCAGGATGTTCAAAACAACTACTTAAAAGTAAAATCACAATTTGAGCTTGGATGGTTAAAGATGCCAATGGTATCCAGTGTAAGCATACAAAAACATTTGAATGATTAGAAGTTGTTGCTGTGATGTGTGACAGTGCCTTGTACAGCAGTTTTCTAATGATGATGTGATTTATGATTTAAAAGGCCTGAACCAATATGGATGTTATACCTTGCATCAGAAGTATAGCACCAACACCTAATTAGCTCTCTCCTGAGCCCAAAGTCACTGAGCCCAACTCTCCCTTGATGATGCAGTGTGTGGTTTGAGGTGAGTTATGTGCAGGGATCCTCATCATGCCAGTGCTAGACATGATTTAACAGTACCATGTCATTTTCTCCATAGGCATTTCAAATGCACCATTAGTCTTTTCAACATTCCCCCTTATTCTTAACTGGAATTAACGGGGTTGAAAGTTGTCCTTGGCGGATTTTGTACTGATAAGTACTCACTTTGTTAGCCAAGGTTGAGATAATTTCCCTGCGTTATGGCTCAATGCCTTTTTTAAAGATGGTTCATAAGATACCCATCGATGCCCAGCTCAGAGATTCTCATAAGACTACAGAGTGCATGCTCCCTATTATGAATAGGCCTGTATTATCTTGATATGCATTTGTACCAGACTCTTTAGAGTTCTGCCCTAGTTTTCAAATGGCATCATCCACTATTACTTAGTTGGGCTTCGAAACATGAAATGGGGGTGTTGAAAATTATACACAGAGCAAAAAAAAAACGTACACGTATTGGTAGCACACTAGACAGTCAACTGCTCCTCTGAATTTATGACTCGCAACCCAAGGAGGATTGTTATTCATTTATAGAGGTTTCTGGAAAAGTAAGGTTTCTTTAAATTTCTTTTTATAGATTCATAGCTAATTGTATTCGAAATAATTTACCATTATGTGTTTGGGTAAAGGTTTACGTTCATTGGTACATGTATTGGTAAGAAATGGCTGAGCCAGATAACAATGGTATCTTACTATAATTTCTTGTCTTAGCTGTTGAAATAAAACCCCTTTTCCATGTCTTGTTTACTCATTATTGCTTGTTCGTCTCTTGCAATTTAGATAAATGGTATAACATTAAACTCAAGGTGGTTGAGTCTCAAGCAGTAGGGAGGCGGAAGCAAGCCAATGGGAGCGTCTCTTTCTGCAAGAGACTCGGGCACTCCATACCCACTGATCCTGCGGGGCTCACTGAAGACACCGGGACTGTACTTGCATTGTTGGGTTTTGAAGCACTCTGTATTGTGGATATCTGTACATCACTGCTAGCGTAGACTGTGGGGTAACAGGGTAAGAGGACGGGTAGACAAAAGTAACATTTACTAGTGGTACTTAAAAACATTTATATCTCCTAGATATACATGGGGGCTCATAAAAAAAGTGGCACTCAGAGAGTAAAGCTCCAGTCACATTGCATGCAGTGGGGATGTAGATGTATCTCCCTCCAGCTCAGGACTTAAAAAGTAATGATTTTTCTTTCTTTCTTTTTTGTTTTTGTTGTATGGCAGAGCCCCAAAGGTCTGCATTGCTATAGCCATTTTCTCTTGAAATTATTTGGGTATGTGGTTGCCATAAGCAACCAGGCATAGCTTAGTAAGGAAACATGGGGGGAGGCAGCTACCTAAACAGTACCTTCCCTCACCCCCCCCTCCTCCACAAGTTCCCTCCCCATGTTCACGTGGTGCATTCTCTCTTCTCCCCCTTCGTGTGTGTGTTGCAGCACCCGGACAGCAAGATGATGCAGATTAACCTGACAGGCTTCCTGAACGGAAAGAACGCCAGAGAGTTCATGAAAGACCTGTGGCCCCTGCTGCTCAGTGCCCAGGAGAACATCGCAGGCATCCCCTCTGCCTTCCTGGAACAGAAGAAGGAGGAGATTAAACAGAGACAGGTGAGCAGCAAGCCTGTCGCCCTGCCACTGCCTTGTCCCACGGGCCTGGACTTGTCACAGCACTGCCAGGGGGTTTTAAAACACATTTTTAAAGCACAGGGCTGTTTTATGTGGCAGATTGAGCAGGAGAAGCTTGCCTCTCTGAAGAAAATCGACGATGAGAAGAAGGAGAAGGAAAACAAAGAGAACCGAGAGAGGGCTCAGTCCAAGAGCCCCAACAGAAGGTGAGACACCAGTACACACACACATATATCCTTCTACAAATAGCGTGGTCCAGTATCCTCAACGTTCCCTTTGTTGTGGCCCAGGAGGAAGTCCAGGTCACCGTCACCACGCAGGCGTTCGCCAGCCAAGCGGGAGAAGAAGCGCAGCCACTCGCGCTCCCCGCGCCGCAAACCCAGCCCCAGCAGCAGCTCCCCCCCTGCAGCTCTGCTGCCCAGCAAGCCGGAGGAGCCCCACATGGAGCCAGACACCTCAGACAGCATCCTGCCCGAACCCATCATCCAGGAGGCCTCCTCCACCAGGTAGACTGGCACCACCATCACAGGATAACATTGGTTTACTGGACTTGGGCCCCATACTGGAATGCCAGGTCATGTTACATGTACATGCCTTGTAACACGGTACAGTTACTCGTAACGTCTGAAATATGCTTCTGATTTGTGGTGTTCCAGTGATCACGTGTCAGACGCAGCCCAGCCAGACTCGGTGACTGAGGTGAAGGAGCCCTCCCCAGACAAGGCTGTGAGGAAGGAGGAGCGCCCCAAGGCCCGGGACAGGGACAGGGACGGCCGGAGGGACAGGCCTCGGCACCGCTCTCGCTCCCACTCTCGCTCCCGCAGACGACCACGCTCTCGCTCCAGGTGAGACCTGACACTTCCCTGAGCGGCACCCCCCCAGACGGGCTGCCCAGCCTCGTTTCTCAGGTGTTTTGGGCCGCCATGGTTACAAATGGATGTGCTCTCCCCCAGGTCCTACTCCCCCCGCCGTAGGCCCAGCCCCAGGCGGAGGATGTCTCCTCGCCGCAGGAGCCCGCCCAGACGTGGGCCACCAGGTCCCAGGCACAGACGCAGTCGCTCACCCCTCCGCAGGTAAGGGAACACTAGCACCAGGTGGAACTAGCGAGGGCTTTGTCCTTCTAGCACAGTGACTGATGTGGTGTGTCTATCCTCTGGGGCTTTGTCCTTCTAGCACAGTGACTGATGTGGTGTGTCTATCCTCGGGGGTTTTGTCCTTCTAGCACAGTGACTGATGTGGTGTGTCTATCCTCGGGGGTTTTGTCCTTCTAGCACAGTGACTGATGTGGTGTGTCTATCCTCTAGGCGGCGCTCTCGCTCCCCCTCCTCCTCCGGCAGCAGCTCCTCTCCCTCCCCTAAGAAGGCTGTGAGACGGCCCTCCACCACCCCGCCCAGGAAACTGCCCCGCCACGGAGACCCCTCCCTCGAGGCTCGCCGCTCCCCCTCCCCACGGGCCAGGAAGGGCCTGGCCTCAGCCTCTCCTTCCAGATCCACAGGTACCTTTTACCTCTGTAGCAATACACCCATACATGCACATCTCCTCTCTGTTATCCACTCTTAACAGCATGTCAATAAGACTTAAACTCCTGAGAATACAGTTGGACTACTGTGTCAAATCCTTTTTATATAAATCTACTGATATGCACAGAGATGTTCAGTTCACTCTGATATATCTTCTAGAATCAGTGAGTTACTTCCCTTTGCTAAACTGACTTATCATATGAGCCTAAATTAAATCATTTAAAACACGCTTGCATACGGTGAGCGTAGTGTCATAATAGATTTGGCCCAGGCTGTAATGTGAGCCCCACATCAGTTCCCACTCACCATCTCCTGCCTCAGACTCCCTAAGATGATCCTATAGGACCTCCTCACATTACATGCTCGGTCCCAGACTTGGGTATGTCTCCCCGGTGCAAGATTATCCAGGAATAGCTATTGACTCTGCAAGGAGTGGGCCTTGTTGAACTCTGACCTGGAAATTGTATTGCGTTTCATCCTCTCGATCCCTGGGTTGCTCGACTCCTAGAAGGGCAACATCTAAGGGGGTTCGGGGGGCAGCACCTGTTGGTGTAGCAGGAAGCCCTGACGTTGTTGTCTACCCCACAGGTGTGAAGAGAAAACCAGGAGGGAGGAATGGTTCACCATCCGATGGGCCCAAAGCAAGGAGATCAGAGGCATCTGAATCAGGTGAGAGTTTGTGACGTCCTACAGCAGCTCTGGAGAACGGGGCCCCCAGCCCTGCATAACTTCGGGGATGTTTTCTTGTAGCATTTTGGTCTGGTGGGTGTGTCTTGTCTGTGGGTGTATGGGGCTATCTCTCCTTATGACTGAAAGGAGACTCCCTGCTTGGTGTTTCAGAGGAGGAGAAAGGTGAGAAGGGAGCTACAGCAGACTCTGTGCAGCAGCGACGTCAGTACCGTAGACAGAACCGCCAGTCATCTTCAGGTGCGACAGGTTTATGTGTCCTCCTCCTCCTATCTCTAACTCAGTCCATGCCCGTCTAGGTCTATTATCTTATGCAGGACAACCCATCAGCTTCCTTTTTTTAACGCTCCCATCCTGTTTCTGGTGGGTTACAGATACAGGTTCATCTTCCTCCTCCGAGGACGAGCGGGCCAAGAGGCCGGGCGCAGGGCCGGTGGCCAAGAACGGAGAGGTGCGCAGAAGACGCAGCCACTCTCCTTCCTCCCCCAGGAGACGCCACAGGGACGCCTCCCCGAGGTCTGTCAGCGAGCACGGCTCCTAGCCCCCCCACCCCCGCTCCCTCTGCTTACATTATGCTCCGTTTACTACAGTAAACTTGTTACCATCAAGGGGTATTTGAACGTGCGGCTGTGTTGTCCTCCCCCAGGAAACGACGGAGCCCTTCCCCTGGAGGACGCAGGCCCTCTCCTCCACGCCGTCGCAGATCCCCCTCTCCACCCAGACGCAGGTAACAATACCATCACAAGTGCCACATTAAATGGATTCAGTTTCAGTTGACTTAAATCCAATTTGATTAGCACTGGATTTCCATTAGTCCCACTTATCTAAAGTCTGTATCTAAACGCTAAGCGGTATTGGGACTACCTTCAGCTGACTTGGCTCCCGTGCGTTCCCCCCCCAGGTCTCCCTCACCTCCGGCCCGTAGACGCTCTCCCTCCCCCAGGCGCTTCTCCCCCCCCATCCAGCGGCGCTACAGCCCCACCCCCATGCTCCCTCAGAAGAGGCGTCCGTCCGGGTCCCCCCCTGCCAAGCGCCCGTCTCCAGGCGCCAAGCGTCGCCCCTCCAGGTCCCCCAAACGCAGGAGCTCCCCCACCCAGAAGAGGCGCACGCCTCCCCCCTCCATATCTCCCCCCAGACACAGGAGGAGCCCCATGCTCCCCACCAACCGGCCAGGCAGGGAGGGCCGCTCCCCTCCTCCTGCCCACGGTGGCCACCGCTCTCCCTCCCCTGCCACCCGCGGCCGCGCCCCGCGGGCATCCGCCAGTCCCCAGGGACGCTACGAAACCTCCGCTAACTCTCCAACCAATCAGAGGCGTCAGCCGTCACCCACACACGGCAGCGGTGGCCGGCCCATCCGCAGGGTGTCCCGGACCCCAGAGCCACGCAAGAACCAGCGGTGAGCAGAATGACACACCCTTCTGGTGGACTGACAGTTTGACATTGTAAACCCACACTCAACATGACTTTGATGCACCCGAGCCTGTGTTGCACCTATCAGTAGATGTGCTTCTAAGCTGTTGTCTACACCTCTGCTCCTCAGAGCCTCTCAGAGTCCCCGGGGCGTGAGGAGAGCGTCATCAAAGTCCAGATCCAGGTCCCCGAGACCTGCAGGCCTGAAGCGGCCGGCCCCTGGCTCGGCCTCTCCCTCCCCATCCCGCTCTGCCAGTGGGTCTCCAGCCCCGCCGGCCAAGAAGCCCAGCAGTGGCTCTGGCAGTCCATCTCCCAACAAGGTGAGCTGACCGCTTCTGACACACCAGGCTCAACATCTCATTTGGGATTACACTCTGAGCCCCATTACAATGAATACATTGTTTAGTTTGTAAATCGAATGAGCTAAACCCTTTCTGTGGTTTGACCTTCTCTTGGCAGCACTTAACCCTCTGATCAGACGTTTGTTTTTAGTCAGGACTGCTAATGAACGGGGCTGATGTTATGTGGTGTTTCCTCCCAGAACTCTGATCCTGAGGCTGCGGGGAAGAAGAAGAAGAAGAAGAAGGAGAAGAAACACAAGAAGGACAAGAAGCACAAGAAACACAAGAAACACAAGAAGGAGAAGAGCTCCGGCCCTGCGCCCGGGGCGGGGGGAGACCACCCTGCTGCAGACGCAGACGCAGACTCAAAAAAGGTGAAGTCTAACTTTTCCATTCTGCCAAGTCACCCACTGGCCATCAAGTGATCGGAACCTTTAGTGCAGCATGCCTGTCACCATGTAAGCTAGCCCGAATGAGATATAATTAATGCTACCTTTCTTTAAGGAATCAGACAGTGAAGTAGAGGACAGTCTGGACGACCTGGAGAAGCACCTGCGAGAGAAGGCACTGCGCTCCATGAGGAAGGCACAGATGTCTCCCCCACTGTCATGAGGGAACCTGGTCCCTATCCCCCAACCCCCCCACCCCCCTCTCTAAATCTTCCAGTTTCTCTTGGTTTGTTTTTTTTACTTTGTCATTAAACCTGGTTCAGCTTTAGAATGTACAAATGAATTCTCTAGATTTTTTTTTTCTTTTTACAAATTTGGTTTGTACTAAAGGGTGGGTTTTATCAAGGGCTGGATTTGTCACAGCGAGATCTCCCCCGTTTCAGTTTTGTTGCCAGTTGTGTATTATGAATGCTAACTGTAAAAACCATTTGTAGTCCCCTTATTTTAAAGAGCAGGTTGAGGGACGGTTTAATTATTTGGATTTGCCTTGTGCAAGATTCTAAAGTTTCACACAAGACACACAAAAGATTCCAACTGGGGGAATTAATGATTGCATGTTTAGTGAGTGTGTCTCCGGTTTGAGGGAACTACAAAACAAACACAGAGGAAAGCTGTCACCACTCCCCTTCTGTCAGTGAGCATTGTATGGTACGTTGCCATGCTGTGAACGCTGTCAAATGGTGGTAGTAAGTCTGTTTACCCCACCTTTTTGTAAAGTATCAAGAGGTGTTTGACATTGTTTCACCTTGCTGTCATTTTTGACTCCAGAATATTCACTGAAATTCACATGAAGATATGGTCTCTGGCCTGGCCTGAAAAATTAGGCTTTCATTTCTGAAATTGGTTTATCTGCAGTTATGTTAGTTTCATGCTGTATTGGTCTTGTATTAAGTCATTTATTCTGTGGGAGTGCTTTTTGACTGTATTTAAAACTCCTGCTCTTGTCATTCTTTCCAAATAAAGATTTTTTAAATACATTGGAGTGTGCTGTTATAAAATGGTTTGTGTGTGATCTGAACGGAGCACTACTAGACTAGAGCAGATCACAGTGGAGACTGGTGTCTTGGTTTTCTTCTTGGGGTACATACATTCATTACATGATGGGTTTAGGGGTGGTATTTTGGGGCAGCTGCTCTCTAGATGCGGAGTGGTGATGTGCACTGGTAGGCAATGCTGCTTTACTGACATTCACTGGTTCAATTGACATGGGAGGGGGAAGTTATTGGATGACTGGATCTTTTCTTTTATTGCTGGCAAAGCTTCATAGACGTGTCATGCCACAAACAGCTGACAGTCAAATTTTTCCCTCCCTCAGGGATGTGTAACGAAAATGATAGAACAATGCCCTGCTGTATGACTGCTAATATCAATATGCTATACAAGTCATACAGGATTGAGAACATGTAAGGTCATGACCTACAATGAGACACTGCGAGTTGGACAACCCCACCTGGAAAATCTCTGAAATCAATTTTAGCCAATATTGCAGATCCTAACAGCCCTATTCGGCCGACGGCTGATGAGACTATTCTCATGCTACACAGGGAGCGCTGCAGACATCCTCCTTTCCCATAGAAGACTCCTAACCCTGCCCACATTTTTGTTTGCACTGCGGATGACATCACGGCTTTAAATATTCCCGTTGCTTTTTCTTCCCTCCCTCCTATGCTTACCATCACCACCACACAAGTGATAAAAACCAGATTCAGAGTTCAAGTATGGTTTTGTAACTGTGTCGAGCTTTTGGGACATCGTAAGAAACGATTTACTTTGGTGGATACCTGTGCTAATAGCATTCGTGTAAGCTTTTGTCTATCCGACTTTCTCCCAGCCTTTTAGTGTGTGAATTACAGCGATCTTCCAGCTGGTCACTTGCCTCGAAAAGCGGTTGTACGAATACTCTGCAGAAAGGGTGGGTGAAGAGTAGACTACTCAGAAATAAAGCTTCCCGTCGCGTGTGGTTGAAGACCTCTTTCATCTGGAAAAGTTCAAAAACTTGCAATGTCTCTCTCGGTACCCAATGGAGTGAAGTCTGATGACGAGCCCGTTATCGAGCTCTTTGTGAAGGTAAGACATTAATTATTAAGCTGTTGAATTGTCGCAGTTAAAGTTTATTTTCTTTTTCATTAACTAACCAATATGATGTTGCACATATCAAGTAGGGTATATTCATACTAGGCCTATTCCAACACTTAACTTAAACTCATAATTAGTGTTTTCTTCCAATTGCGTGAGACAGTTTGAAGTAGGCAACACTGGAATAGCCACCTATATTTGGTCACATTGCGATCACTTCTGCTGCACCATTTGCTGAAAGGCTATCTACGTCCTATGTGTCGAGTATCCACCCATATGTCTAGATTAGAACATATCTTATGATTTGTAATGGCCTAAGAGCAGATCAACTCCGGCCATGTGGGGGCTGTAGGCTGCACATGACAGTTACAGGATAAGCAGGGCGGACACTGCTTTCCTATTGTGCAAAGGACGCCGTTACAGTTACAATTTTGGGGGTGAAACTTGGCACTATAGACTAGATTTGCAATATGTACAGCGTTTTTAAAACATTGTAACATCATGCTAAATTAACTTGATAAACGTTACATTAAGTGCAGGGAGGGATAGCCTAGCGGCCATATGTGTAGATTCTCAGGATTTCCGCCCTGGTGAAGGACAATTGGCCTGGGAAGATAAAGACAGCAATTTGTGAAAAGGGATTTAATTTGAGGATATTATACAGTATGGAGTTCAAATACACCTAACACCAAAAAAAACCTTAACATGTGATGGAGCTGCTATTTGCATTACATACAAATCGAATAACATATCTAATGAATCAGAATATTCATAGACACAATTCTCCAGTTATGACTACGAGTCTAGCAAAATGACTATATTGCAGCCTATTCTAACTTCCAATTTGGCCTTTTTGCAAGCATTTTTAGATAAGAAACCAAGACTGGTATTTCATTTCCACTAGAATGTCTGCAATCTACAAACATACATATGATGTGATAGTCATCCTCTGCTTGGGATTAGGGAACAGTGTTGCCCTTTCTTCAGCCTGTTGCCAGAATGCTCTGCAGAGCGGGAAAAGAGGAGAAAACAAGAAGGGGGGGAGGACCCCAGGGAAGTGGAAGAGTGGGAGGGGGTTATGTGGGCCTGAATTCAATTAGGAGAAGGGGTTAAAAAACATCAGTCTACAACCCAACTTTGTGTGGTGTACCATAAAGTCAGTATTTCTCTGGCAATAGTGGTGCCATAGGCTCCACCTTCACTAGCTAGAAACAGGTTTCTACTTTGACACAGCTGTCCTCACCCACTATTTTGTTCTTATTAGGTTTTCTAAAAGACATTTAAGACATACAAAGATGTTATTATTGTAGGAATTCTTCATGCTAATTGCTTGTAACAGATTGTATCCTGTAAACCTAGATTCGGTGTGGTCTTGTGTCTATTTTTCATACCACCTCCTTGAGATTTCCCATTTGTGTGCTGTTCAAGTCTTCTGGCTTAATGAGCCTATGTATTGGAAATGTATATCCTTTGGTTCTCCTCACACTGGTCAGTCCCCACATCCCGTAGAAACGTCCATGTGTGTCGATGAGTGCTAAGCACTGATAATGCTGGCCAGTTTGCCTCTGGCCATGGGTCCACTTTACAGCAGAACAGATGGGGATGTGTAAGAGGCAGCCACCTCAGGGAAGCACCCCTTACCGTGCTAGAGGCGCCGTTGGGTCATCACCAGGCCTTGGCTGGCATCTCCCCACATGTGGCTGACCCCGTCCCCCTACACGCCCCTGCCTCTGTTTGTGTTTGCTGGATGGGTCTGTGTATATGACCCTCTGTGTGTGTGCATCCCTGATGGGGTTCCTGTGTGTGTCTGTCCGTATTTGCACATGCAGGATGGCAAACCTGCCCCCCCCCCCCCACTCCATCACACCCAGGTCTCTCTTTACCCTGTTGTAGTGGCTGACACGTCCACATCCATTATTGATACCCTTGGATGTCCATCATTGTTCCCGCCCTCCGCTGCTTTAAACATGGGCTTGGGACACAATGGGGCAGGCATGCGTGTTGCCATAGGCACGACGCGCAACGCGGCCTCTGGGAACAGCTGATAACACCTTCTGTGTACACAGTCCGTGTTCAGCGGTGCCACAACAGCCGCGGTGTCGCAGTACGTGGAGCCCCTCTCGTTATCCCGCCGCAGCCTGGGTTTCCTCTGTCCGTCTTGACAGAGGACGGACCTCCGTTCGGCTGACTCGGCGAGATTGTGCAGAGTTGTGCAGTTATCTTGGTAGCTCGAAACCTACCGACCAATATTTACTTTAAACTTGGCCAGATTGCTATGGCAATGATTTGGATTGTTTTCCTTGCGTTTGTGTAAATGTGGAGATAAGTCTCCCTGTTGAAGCGTTTTATTCCCAGACAGCTAGCTATTGCAGATGTCCCCTGTAAAGTCATCTGATGGTGGATTAACCTCCGATCCCCAACGATTTAGCACATTAATCATTGTTTTCCTCACATGATTAGTAGTTGTAGTTTGCCCGTATGCTGTGGAAGTTATGTTTATGAGTTCATTATCTTATCACAGCTTGCCTTGTAAGCATTGGTGAATGGTATAAGTACAAACACTATCACTTTTGTACTGCAGAGGATGGTGCACCACACCCAGATATGACATTGTGAGATGGCGGATGAAAGCTTCAAATGGATGGACTTAGACCTGGGATTCATAATAAGGGACACTACTTTTTCCTAAAACACACCCTAACCGATAGTTATCCACAATAGCATGTAAACTGCTATCTCTCCCACTTGACATGTCAGCAACTGTGTCGAATAAGGGAAATGATGACTCTTAACATTCCCTTATGCAACCAGTTTATCTCTGGTCTTGTGTTCCAGAGCCATGACACAGGCTGTAAAGACACACCTCTACCTCCACCCAGTGGGACCCAGGCCAATAACCATCTTAAAAGAGGTTCCGTCTCGGTTTGTGTACTCTTGGAATGCATTGGTTGAAAACCATGGCAACACAAATCCCCATAATGTCACTTGGGTTTTAAAAAGTACCCCTGCAGGGATGTCCGAGGAGAACATCCTGAAGGTCAAAAACTTCTGGTTCTTTCTTGGGGCTCCTTAATGCAAGGCTGAACGTTCCTGACTGCACTTCTTTAAAAGTCAGAAGGACTTCAGGACATGATGACGGCTGTTGTAGAAAGATATTCCTGTATGAAAGAGAAGTTGTGTTAGGTTGTTGCGTTTTTCCCTTTTGTCTCAGACTGGTGTGTGTGTGTGTGTTGTATCCTGCATTTGCCTCTTGCATGGATATAATTCATTTTCCATCGAGTGGTATTTGTAGCAATCAAGTTTCCTGTTTTTTTCCATAGGAAAACCAATAAGGCAGTTTATTTCCTTGCAACTGTTGTATTGCTTTTGTAAGCATCATGAGTTACAGGACAAAGATGAATGGTCTGTTGACTTTGTACTATGCTCTAGCTGTGAGCTGCTAGGAGTACTCTGTGAGACCAGTGCTCTACAATGTGCTCTCAGAACAATTGATAGCTTGCCTGAACTGGGGCTCAGCCAAACAGCCTAATTCTAAACCACACCAATAGTTTGGGAGAGTTATTGTTATGAATGCTGTCATGAGTGTGTGAATTGATATGTTTCACGTGTATTTTTGTTCTTCATCGTTTCTTGTTCCTCAAAACAATATGAATTGGAAAAGAGGTAGGCCACAGGCCAATTTTTGGAAGTCTTACTCTTTTGCGGTTTGCTGTATGAACAACAGCATGGTATGTGCTGATGGCATCCTGTGCAGAGGAAAAGGAAGAGTTTTTTTCTCCTGCCAGCACGCTGCTAATTGGTCCTGGTCTGACCCAATCACAGGAAATGAGACTTGCAACAACATGGACATAGCTGGAGAGTGAGACTTTGGAGGACTCTGGGGGTGGGGTGTGTGGGGGCAGGTAGGGTAATCCTATCCATCTCAACACGATCCCCTCTGATTGGGTTTCACGTGCTGCCTCCTTCTTGAAGTGGCCAACGAGTCGAATGTAGGTGTATTAATGAGCCAAATATTACTTGAACATGGAGGACACTTTAGCAGGATTTCAAACCTGACCCTTCACGCTATCCCTCGATGATGGTGTACTCAATTCAAATGTAGTCATTTAGACCCTCGTTCAAGGCATTGGTTGCAAGGCTATGATCACAAGGCCTTGTTCAACCTGGACTCGCAAGTACAAACACCCTGTTGTGAAACCTTTGTCAGGCGCTTTGCATGCTTTCTTCTATGACAGGCGTGCGCCTCACACGCTTGTATGCGTGCGGCCGCCTCAGCTGCCCGACCAGAAACGCTCCAGTGTGGCCAAAGGTGAGGAGCTTGGCCGTCTGTCCCACTAGACCACCTGCTGGCTTGGAAATGAACGATGAGGGGGTTTGTGTTTTCTTGTTTGTTTGTGTGGCCATGGTTTCCCCGATTGGCTGCCACCATGTCGAGTTTAACGTGTGACATGAAGCCCCAACAGCTGCTGAGAGTTGTCTAGTTTCACCTCCTGGTGCCTCAGACGTTGTGTTCCTCTTTGTCTCCGATCAAGTAGGCCAACGGTAGAATTTCGAAGACGGCCACGTAACGTTACAGAGGCGCTCTGTCAGTGTGTGTGTGTGTGTGTGTGTGTGTGTGGAGAGGGGAGACGCAGAGGTGGTTAAGACTGTGTGTGTGTGTGTGTGTGTGTGTGGGTCTGAGTCATCTGTCTGGGGTCTGTTATTGTGAAAGGAGGTGGGGAGTCACAGCCCGGCTCAAACCTTGTGTTTGTGTTGGAACACGAACAGTCAGAGTGTGGTTAGTGTCTCCTCTTCACGTCTTTGCTGCACATCTGTTGCTGTCCTGGTTGCTTTCTCCTTGGTCTATATACGTGGCCTCAATCATTTCTCCTCTTTTCTTCGAACTTACCAGCTCTCACATGGCTCGAGCTTACGTCCAAGTTCCTACACCCAGCCTACAGCAGAGATGTTAACAGACCCTCCCTCTCTGACAGCACACTGTGTGCTTGTCTGGGAGATGTTTCCACGCTGTGACGCTCCACGTGAGTCAGAGCCGCACTCGTGTGTGAAGTATTTCCAGTAGGACTCCGCCACTTACGTTCATGTGTCTGACCACAGTTCCAGTCATACGCCCAGCCCAGCTTAGGCCCTCCAAGCATTGGCCCTTCTCAGACCAGCTCTGGATACGTGACCTGGTCCCAAGCCAGAACGAGGCCCAAAAAGCCTCAGCGGAGACCAGCATACTTGGCTCGGAATACTTGACCTTGTACCAGCACAGCCCCAGTTACCCTTCCAGTTGTAGATGTCCAGTCGAAGCCCAGGCCAGTTTTCACTCTGACACAGCCTGCAAGGGAGGGGAGAGGGGTTGTTACCATGACGTTACCGTGACGGCCCTTCCCAAAGAACATTCCTCCCGTGTTGCGGGGCGAGAAAGCAGCACTTGTTTGGAGCCAGCTCCTTATTCGGTAAAAGTGTGGCCCAAACGGACGGAGCCCACCCAAATTAGAACATGGAAGTGTGGGTGTGAGGGGAGGGGAGGGGGCGGTACAACCAGACATGTTGCTATAATTAGACCTCGAGCACAAGGACCGGTGAACTGTTAGCCGAAACAATTGCCTAGACATGCCACCGTCAGCCCTGATCAGCCCGCACCCTGCCAGAGTGAATGGCTGTGGATCAAATGACGAGGACTTGTAAAACCCCTAATGTTCTGACCCGCTTGGCCGTTAAAGAGGCTGGCTCAGAGAAAAAGAGGAAGAGGTGCAGCGGGACAGCTCTGAGTTTAATGGCTGGGATGTGTTCCTGGACCCCATAACATTAACTAGCCTAACCAAGGACGACCACCTTTTTGTTCCTTGTCAAACCCCATCTCAGCGCTTGCTAGCTTAGAACTGGCTCAGGCCTTAACATTCCTCAGGATAACTGTTACACTGGTGGCTATGACCGAAAGTGATATCATGTAGCATGACCTAATCTCTGGTGACATGGCAGTGTGTGTCTCTGGTAGATGAGTAGGACAGTGACTGACTGACTGACTAACTAAGGTCCCATTGTACGCCTGTGAGGCCAGCCTAGACCGCCCTCTCCACCTAAGCATGACTCACCGTGTGAGTGTGCAACAGTGTCTCCTAACAGGAAGTTAGTGTTCATTAGCAATAGTCAGCTGTTTTGAAGTAGCTTGAAAGCCTGTTATTTAAAAAACGCATTCAAAGGAACATTTTCCATCAGCGTGCAGTGTCTGAAGCATCCATGTGGGAGTCAGGTGGCTGAGCGGTGAGGTAGTCGGGCTAGTAATCTGAAGGTTACCGGTTCGATTCCCGGCTGTGCCAAATGACGTTGTGTCCTTGGGCAAGGCACTTCACCCTACTTGCCTCGGGGGGAATGTCCCTGTACTTACTGTAAGTCGCTCTGGATAAGAGCGTCTGCTAAATGACTAAATGTATGATGCAACAGCCCGCAACGTATTCATGAGAAGAGGAGCAGAGGCTGGAAAGTGTGCTAGATGTTCTTGTGAAGGGTACATGCTTGCTAACAGGGATCTGGCTCCACTTCCATCATGGCTGAATCCCAGATGATTGTTTTTCTGAAAGATGAACAGCAAACCTCAGCTGAACTTATCAGCCCTTATAAAGGGCCGTCATAATTTCTTACCTCAGACACAATTGTATTGGAGGTTTTTTTCGGTCCAGTGACATGAGCAGGTGGAGCCACGTGACAAAAGAGCAGAGTGCTGTCTGCCTGTGTGTGTTTATGCTTTTATTAGCCTTGTGCCATGCAGAGACTGCTGAAAGCCCTGGGCTCTTGACAGAGGACTGTGTTTAAGGGCTTGTTGAACCCAGGATGGCTAGGGTTGGTGTTGTGTCAGTATGTACTGGAGACCTCAGCCAAGATGGTGGTATTGTAGATCATGTGAACAGCCTTGCTAGTGAACAAACAGGAAAGTGTACAACGGCATGCTCACGGTGTGTTTGGCGTGTGTGCTAACGACAGCTGTGGTGGAGGAGACAGCAGGAAATGCACCGCTCCAAGCATCCTCACTTAAACTAAACAAAGAGGCCTCCATGGCCCGGCTAGCGGGACATTTCTGGAATACTTTCGGCCCCTCCCCCCCCACCCGCCTCTACTGAAGGGGCCCTGGATAGGAGGGAGGGAGAGAGGGAACATTGAGGGAGAGAGGGAAGACGCAGGGAGGGACAGAGAGGGCGAGCGCCAAGCAGACAGCACACTGCTGCAGGAGCTAATAACATGGAGGGAGGGTGGGGCTTGTGTGGCTCTGCTTTTTATCCCCAGTCTCTCTTGCTCTCCCTCATCCCCTCTTACACCCACTCTTGTCCATTACCATCCTCTTTACTGGCCCCGGCTTATCTGTTGACACCTCAGAACTCCCCCCCCCCACCAACCCGCTAATCCTTTTTTGTAACCATTTTCTCCTCTCGCCCCCCCTCCCTCCCTCTGTTTTCTCTCAGAGTAGCTGCAGGGAGCGAGCAGTCTGAGAAGCAGCTGAACTTGAGGGCTTGGCTCTGAGTTCTCTCTCTCTCTCAGCTCTCTAATTCTCTCTGTCGCTTGCCCTCTCTCCCCCCCCCCCCCCTCCCATCTCTGCATCTCTCCCATCTGAGGGCTGTGTCCACCGCAGCCAATGCTGGACAGGATCTGTGCCAGGTCTTTGAGGGCGGAGAGAGTGAAAGAAAGATGGGAGGTTTAGAGTAACCTGACGGAGAATGTCTGTCTCAGCTGCAGCAGTGTGACCAGAAGGGCCTGAGAGAATGAGCTCAACAGATTTCCTGCGTTCAAGTTTCAACTTTGTTCCTCTTTGATCCTTTTCATGAAATGTTAGACGGACGCTCTTTTCATATGGATATTTGTGTCTTTCATACGCCATGCAGTCGAATAGAGATGCTTGCTGTTCACGGGTAACTGTGAAGTGATAATCTAGGCTTTCTTCGTCATGTTGACCACACGCATGACATGGGGATATCTCCATGGGAGCAGTGACTGTCTGTCGCAGTCTCATATCCACCTCAGGACTCAAGGTAACCAATGACAATCAGTTCCTCTCCTGGCTTGAGGGCTGGGGGGGGGGGGGGGGATCAAACCAGGAGAGAGCACACACTGAGAACAAACACATCCCTCCCTCCATTCATCCCCCCCTCCACCAGGAATGGCAGGCAGGCTGTACACACCAGCAGGGTGCCACTGGAGAGAAGGAGAGAGGGGGGTGGGGGAGGGGGGTTCTGGAACAAAGTCTCCTATTCTTCCCAAACATTTTATATTAGGCCAGGCCTGTGCTTGAGAACGAAAGGTCTTGACAGTAAAATGCACATTTGATGTTGGTATTTGGTCTTTTATTTATTTCTATACATGTTCCTGAATGTATTTGCCCTTTGTTTACTGTTGTTTATTGGATTGTGTGTAGCTCAGCTCCACCCATATTAGACCTTTCATGGGGACCAGTTTGCCCGGGCTGGATCTTGTGAGCTTCTCCCTAATCCTGCACACGTTTGTCAGTCCCTACCTCAGAACATGGAGGCGGGCCTTCCCTACCTCAGAACATGGGGGCGGGTCTTCCCTACCTCAGAACATGGAGGCGGGTCTTCCCTACCTCAGAACATGGAGGCGGGCCTTCCCTACCTCAGAACATGGGGGCGGGTCTTCCCTACCTCAGAACATGGGGGCGGGCCTTTTGCTCGGTAATTGGTGTCCATATGCCGCTCAGACAAAAAATGTGCTTGTTTGGAACACTGAGAGGAATTCCTTGGGAGAGGGGGAGAGGAAGAGGGTTGTGGGGGAGATGGGGGAGGAAAAAGCTAACTTTTCAGTGAGGACTTGCAATGGCAAGTATATAGCAATAAACTATGCAGTTGGAATAAATAATTTGCTTCAGTGTGTGACTTTGTGAATGGCTGAATACTGGGGAGTCTGTAGGACTGGGCTGGCCTGGGGTATGACATATTCTTCCATGAAGTCACCATCCCCATCCAAGACTCCATTGGCAGTCATCTAAATCTTTCTTTGGAACAGAATTTGATATTGTTTCTATTGGGGTTAATGTTGGGATTCAGCACCTTAAGAGATCCCAGAGAGCTTATGTGGAAAAACACAAACTAAGTCAGCAAATACGCCTGGTTATTCTGGCCTCACTATTTGCTTGCACATGCAATATCTCTCTCCACATCAATATTGCATTTGCCTAAGCTAATTGCACTACACATAAACATATAAACATTGACATTACATAAGGTAAGACTCTGGTTTAAGATTTGTCAAGTTGTAACTCCTTACTGTTAACACACAGTCGCTAATAGGAGGGGTGTTTCATAGCTCATGGTTGTGTGGCATGGCTGGTCTCTCACGTAGCCTGGGAATTCGATGCAGGTTTGGAAGTCTACATCCCAGACTGCTCCCACCAGGACCCCCCCCCCCCCACACACACACACACACACACACACACACCCACCATGATGGATGAAGACTGTGTTAACTTGACAAACGCCATACCCTGTATCACCATCATCCCTATCTCTGGTTTTGTGTGAGGGAAGGAAGAATCTGCCCAGTCATGATTTTTAAATGAGGAACCAGAAGCAGCCTTGGTCTCAGCCTGTGTCCAGGGTTCTGTTACACTTGGCCACTGGCTCCCAGGATTAATGGAGGCAGCAGGGGATGTGTGCTGGAGCGTGGATCAAGGGTCAGCTCTGTAAGTCTTTCTGTGTCTCTCTCATCTTAGCCTCTGAGCATCCGAGAGGTTATGTCTACAAGTCTCTATCTGAGTCTCTCTTCATCCAAGTCTCTCTATCTCTCTGTCTCGGCAAGTCTCTCTGTTTGTCTCTCTCTCCAAATTTCTCTCTGTCTCTCTTGTCTCTCTGTTTCTTGTCTCTCTGTTTTCTGTCTCTCGTCTCTCTGTTTCTCTGTCTCTGGTCTTGAGGAACGGGCTGTACTCTGTGAAAGAATCATTGTCTTCTCAAAATAGCTCTGCCCAGAGTGAGTGCAGTCCAAGCCCCTGTGGGCATGAGGTACAACAGAGGGCTGATAACATCCCAGTACCAGGGCCCGCTTCCATGTAAGGCTCAACTGGGGCTCAAAGAGGATCAGCGTGTTCAAGCTATTTTCCGAGGCCCTCAAAGCTGGTCCTCAGCCATCATTGATGCCTAAACCTGAACAGTACCAGTGCCCACCCTGGCATTGTGTGCGGGTGTCGCACCTCTTTAGGACGGTGTGTAAGAATGGAGTCAATGATCAGAACCCAATGGCGTAGTTGTAGTCTTTTATGGTTGTGACCTCCGCACTTTGTAATGTAAATTCTCTCTCTCTCTCTCTCTCTCTCTCTCTCTCTCTCTCTCTCTCTCTCTCTCTCTCTCTCTCTCTCTCTCTCTCTCTCTCTCTCTCTCTCAGGCGGGGAGCGATGGTGAAAGCATTGGGAACTGCCCCTTCTCCCAGAGGCTCTTCATGATCCTGTGGCTGAAGGGTGTGGTCTTCAACGTCACCACGGTCGACCTCAAGAGGTGAGGCAGCCACACGGCCACACACAGTGTCACGCCCACACAGTGTCACGCCCACACAGTGTCACGCCCACATAGTGTCACGCCCACACAGCATGTCAACTGTTCTTCCCAAGGGTGTGTCTCATTCAGGCCTCCTCCTTTGCTTTAAAGACGGGAGCAGAGCCGAAGGCAAACTCTCAGTTCCTTTTCTAACCCTAACCTTTCCACTTTTCCCCCTACCCCTCCTTTCCTCTCCGTGTCTGTCCTCCCAGTTATTTCTCCCCCCCTTCAACAGTTACTCCGTTCCTCGCCTCTGAGATCTTGGTCTCCTCAGACTCTCTGCTTCGACCTCCCGTGTGCTCAATGTCCCAGCTGCTTATTTGGTTTTCCCATGACCTCTCCTGGGCCAGAGGAGAGACGGGAAAAACAAACAGTCTCCAGCCTGGAGGGTTAGGCCTAGAGGGTTAGGCCTAGAGGAGGCCATTTAAGGTTGAGAGCTCCTCGCTTCCTTCCCTGCGATTTTGAGGGGAGAAACATGTTATTTCTCTGGCCCTGAAATCAAAGGCAGAAATCAGGAAAGGGATCGTCATCTCCCGACTTTGCTCCTCCTACTCCGTTTAGTTTCGGAATGCGGTTTAAACGTAGCTCCCCACCAGTCCTCCAACCCCTGCCAGCTCCCGACTGCCATTATGTCTGTTTATGCGTCATCTAAATACTTCCTGATTTTCTTTTTTTTTCCACTTCCCAGGCCAAGGCTTGGCCCGTGTGGGATTTTCATTTCCAGGCAGGGTCAAAGGGATCCTACTTTCATCATATCTCAGCTAGTCACACTTGAGATGGAGCAGGCTGACGAGGCGGCTGACGAGGCGGCTGAGGAGGGTAGTTCGTCCGTGTGCTCTCTCTCTCTCCCTCACCCTCACCTCCCCTGAGGACTTACTGTAACTCAGAACTACTGATGGGGTAACGAGCTGGAACCTCTCGTACTCTCTCTGCTCCAAGTGGGGTGTGTGTGTTCGTGCACACGTACTGTGTGCATCATGACTGAGTGTGCGATTACACACTTATCCGAGGATGTGCAACACACACACACCCGAGGATGTGCAGCCCACACACCCGAGGATGTGCAACACACACACACACACACCAAGCTTCCCAGAGGTCCTGTAAAAGGCAGTGAAGGATATCAGCCCACTTACCACCAGTGTCCGTTTCTCCTGCTCGCTCCTCAAATACCGTCTTTGTTCAGCTGTGGTGACCTCATAGGCTACTGCTGTGCGTTAAAAGGACTGATGGGCCCTTGTACTGTAGGCTGCACTTATTTCCATGGAGTACAGACTGTGATCTTCAGTCAACAGAGAGCCACAGGAGTAATGGCACAACAGAGGGGTTGTTCTATATTAAGGGTTTTCATATTGTTGGTTGGAATTCGAGAACTGCACTTTCCATGCCACCAATACACAGTTTGTCCTTGTTGAATCACAAAGCAGAATTTGGTGAGGGAGAACTGTTGAGTGTCCCCATTCGAGGGAACTTTTTAATCAAAAAAACGTTGGGCTGTTGTTTCAACGATGAAAGCTATTTTAGATAAAAGCTATCCCGTGGGTATGCTTTTTTTCCTCGCCTCCCTCCCACTCCTTCAGGAACGAGTGTGCTTCCTGTGCTCGTGCCAACAGATGAAGTCATTTCCTGTTTTGGTGCCCCTGGTCCCTACCAAGTTTGCATGTTATCACTCCCAGTGGTGCCATGGCCTTCACGGGAGACAGCGGAGACAGAGTAACTGGTCCCTCCACTCTGCTGTACTGGCTCATCTCCCCAACCAAAGAGAATTAACACCAGTGTTTTGGTCTCTTTGATGTTGTGATCTTTACGAAGTCTCTAATCTTCATGAAGACTGTTGTGTTTTGGGATTGACCTAATTTTCTGTGGATAATGAGTCAGACATGACTCAGTGTATTGTGTTCCCCCTTCTATCACACACTCGTGTGTATGTGTGGGCACATCATATCTCTTCTTTCGGAGACATCTGGAACACTGCATGCTGGCTCTGAGAGCTGTGGGCCGTCAGAGTAATGCAGACACACATGCGCACACAACGCATGCGTCTGGAGCCGTTTCAGCTGTCTGTATGTATGTTGAGCGGAAGAGATGAACCAGGCAGGAACAGGGTACTGCAGAGTTCTCCAGCCCTCTCCACCACCAGTGTACTAAAAAAAGAAGTCAACCCATACAACGTCCAACATTCAACATAAGTCATGAATGAAATGATGGCTATGGACTTTTATTTTGAAAGGACTGAAGGCCCCATTCAGTTTGTGTTGGTAGGAAGATGACTGAAGCCTCCTCTCTCGTCTGTCCCCAGGAAGCCAGCAGACCTGCAGAATCTGGCCCCGGGCACACACCCTCCTTTCATCACCTACAATGGGGAGGTCAAGACGGACGTCAACAAGATCGAGGAGTTTCTCGAGGACATCCTCAGCCCGCCTAAGTGAGCACCCTGCCCATATAAGGACACGCCTCACTGCCCGCCTCAACCCCCCCTTAAGCACTGTGAGTCTGTTTGTGTGGATTTATCATTAGCGTGTGTGTGTGTGTGTGTGTGTGTGTAGGTTCACCAAGCTTGGAGCCAGGCACCCGGAGTCTAACACTGCTGGGATGGACATCTTTGCCAAGTTTTCAGCCTTCATCAAGAACTCTAAGCCAGATGCCAACGAGGGTGAGCTTCTTCTCTAGTCAAGCATACTAACGTACTGACGACACACACACACGCGTGCAGTGTACACACAGGTTTGATGTTATGGAGGACCAATACCTTTTGTGTCAAGCGTTCTGCTGTTGCTAGGTGACAACGGGAACCTAGGTGGTAGCCCTGAGGCAATTGGTGGGTTGGCTTGACACAGAAACACAGGGCTGTTGTTCTCCTGGGTGGCCTCTGTCTGTCACCAGGCCCATTCCTACTATCCTCCCCCTGCCTCTCTGTCTCCCTGCCTCTCTGGCTCCCTGCCTCTCTGGCTCCCTGCCTCTGCAACCCTGCCTCTATCCCCATGTCACCTGCCTGGGCTTTCTAGTAAACAAACTCCCTGAAACCAGAAGATAATGTTGGAATGGAGAAAAGAGTAGCTGGATGGAAGCCCAAAGTCTGATGCCCGTTCCCTAAAGGGATGGGTTTAACAACACTCATAATGCCTTTCACAGGATAAACAGTCGTATCCCATCTTGCAGATAAGATGAGGCAGGGCAGATATGAAAAGCGTCCTCAGTTGATACACCCTACACACGACAGCAAATCACCAACCTGGCTAGAAGTAGTAAGCCTCACATTATAGTGATCTCTGTATGGCATGTCGATTGTGTTAAACTAGAACTGCAAATTGGTATTGAGGTGTATGAAGTGTCTGTGGGTGTTTGGGTTTTATGGCTCCTCTGCTCCCTGGTGAAATATTGACCCAGTGTGACAGTATTGTCACTGAATACCTCATGGGTCTGTGTCAATATACTTCTCTACGAGTCTCATGACAGAATGATAAGCCTGCCTGAACATAGAGTACCATTCTGATGGATTTGTTGGGTGTCCATATATCCTCATAACAAAGTCTTTAAAAGTCCTAGGAATGAGTAACAAAATGTGTCTGAAATGTGGGTTGGCAAAGTTGTCTCTAGATCTTTTTTACGTTTGGTCACAGAATGAAACGCTTCCCTCGTGTGGCAGGCAGCAGTACAGCTGGTTGAAGGGGTTTTATTACGAGGTCCCGCCTTTTATTCTGTGCCTCGCTGCGTTTGGTCTCATCTCAAATGTGCTTCACACAAGCACTCCTAAAAAAGGAAGTTTGTAAACCCGCAGTGGCACTTCACAAAAGCTTTTTTTAAAGTTAAGGAAATTGCACATTAAGATGCATATTGTCTACAGTCAATTTAGTGGATATTTCTGAACACCCTCTCCTATGTTGTGTGTGTGTGTGTGTGTGTGTGTGTGTGTGTGTGTAGGTTTGGAGCGAGGCCTGTTGAAGACTCTCCAGAAGCTCGACGAGTACCTGCGCTCCCCGCTGCCTGACGAGATCGACCACAACAGCATCGAGGACATCAAGGTGTCTTCCCGCAAGTTCCTGGACGGGGAGGAGATGACGTTGGCGGACTGCAACCTGCTGCCCAAGCTGCACATCGTCAAGGTCAGCAACAACTGCCATTTCAACAAAACGCACCCTTTCTAAACGGAGGCGGAGCTAGACTCTCACCACAGAGGGGGTGGAGCATTCTCGATAGGCCCTTCTGATAAGGTCAATTATAAAATTCAATATTGTAAACTGCACATAGGCCTACACATGGTCACATCAGGTTTACATCAGTAAACAACGCTTTGATTCATTAACATGTAGATACAATTCACTGCATCTTTACAGAAAATTAAGTATCCACTTTATATTGTCTTGCTTTAGAAGACAAAAGAGAGTCAGTTGTCTAGCCAACAAGTTAGCTGAGTGACAAGGATGCGATTCTTACCTACCTTACTCGGTCCCGTTTCTTTAGTGTGAATCTAACTTGTTTTTTCTGACCTGTCACCAATGAGGCACAATTTCCCCTTTTTTGGGGGGGCTTACTTTGAGATTTGTTTCTAAATGAATGTGTTGATGTACATTAGTCAATAGTTGACTAATGACTAATGTCACTGTCTCTCCTCTGTTTCCAGGTGGTGGCCAAGAAGTACAGAGGCTTCGACATCCCCAAGGACATGACGGCCATCTGGAAGTACCTGAACAATGCCTACACGCGCGAGGAGTTCACCAACACCTGCCCCAGCGACAAGGAGATTGAGATCGCCTACGCAGATGTGGCAAAGAGGCTGGTCAAATAAGCCCCTATCTCACTGCTACCCCGCCCCCCCCCCCCCCTCCTCCCGACCCTACCCCTCCTGACCCCCTACCCCCTCCTCCCACACAGAACCAGGACTGGTCCATTCAGACACGACACGAGAAAGAAAACTATGGACTCCTTTCCTTCTCTTCATGTAGAGCAAAAGCTTTTTTTTTTCTCTCTTCCGGTTTTTATGAAGATTTATGAAGAAGCAACTTAAAGAAGGTCGCTGATGATCCATTTGTTAACTGCTTTTTTTCTTGGTGTGTTTATGGCGATGCGTCAGGGAAGCACTCGCCTGGTGAGCCACTGACACGGCCGCCAGACACCAGAGTACTTATCAGTGTTGTGAGTGGCCGTTAACACACTCCTAATTAAGTGACCTTCAATTTGACCTGTTTGGATACATATTTATGGCCACAAGCTGTTTTGTAGTTTGTTTTTTGTCTGTTTAATATTGTCTCACTTGTTCTAGGCTTGCTACGAAGGTTCTTCTTTTCCCTTGGCAGAAGAAGTGGCTCATACAGTGTTGAAAGCTTCGGTGTTCTTGGCTATCATCTCTGAAAAAAGGTTAATTCAAGTAGAAGTGTAGGCCAGACCCCGAGAGGCAGGCATTTGGCAAGGTAATGTTATACTTTCCTGTTGCTTTGCTCTAGAAAATCGGAATAACAAAGATGGAAGGCAGGGGATTGTTGAAGCCCTAAATCCGAAATCCTGTCTATGATGAAACATCGTAGCAAACATGCGCCAGCTCAACTCAGTGAGCTTTAAGAACCAGACTTGATGCATGTTTTCAACTCAGGAAATGCAATGCAACCTGAGAGCCGTTCAATATTGGAGTATATGTAGCTAAGAAAACCATTTAAACTGATATGGAAGGTCCTGTTTTCCTACATTACCTCTCATACTGTTTCCTCATAGACACTGATGCGATTGAAAAGTCTCCACATTACCAGAAAAGATTCTGGTAGACTTTTCTTTCTCCCATAAAGCATAAATGAAGGTCATCTTAGCTTAGCTCACCTTGTTCTGGTAGCAGTGTTAGCTTCTATTACGCCGCACTGACCAAAAAGGGCACATTATTCTGGTTTCACTGTGGATAGGATGACTTTTCCTGCTATTTAAGAATGGAGTCATAACCACAAACCTTCTTTCTGCCGTAGCAGACGGAAAGACACCGATGTGCATCAAGAAAGGTGAAACTAAAGATATTTATGAGAAAACAAAATAAAGTGGAGATATCAAATAGAATTTCGATTTCTTTCAGTATGTGGAAAGATTTCAACGGTAGCAAATATACACTTATGGTAGTTCCAAAAGTGCTTTAGCGGGGGTTAAGCAAAAAGCATGCATGTTTTGTCCCAGATAGGCCATCTTTTTCCAACATTTGTTTTGAAACAAATTTGATAAAAAGGAATTGTAAATATTTTGTTTTGATTGTTCAGAGTTCAACGTGTAATACATCCATTGGTTTGATTTGATGGGGAAGACGGGCCTTTTCTAACCTGCTCGGGGTTTCATTCTTGAAGAGCATCTCTGGCCTTGACTAGTTTTCTCTTTGCTCAGATGGTTTTCAAATATTAGCATATCTATGTCAATATACAACAAAATAATAAAGATCCTGGCTATGTCATGTTTTTATATATATAATATTGACAGCTGAAATAAAGCTCCTCCGGGCACTCTGACTCTCTGAATTCTTGTGATACATATGTCTTCACGTCAGATCGTTTTGTAATTGATGGGGAACAGAAAAGGGGTTTGTTTGCAGTGTGACAACGCCCTGGAATTTTCACCATAGAGGAATGCCCCCCCCCCCCCCACACACACACACACCACCCAAACGTCCTCATATTCAGCCTGATGAGGTTTGCTAGCCTGTTCCTAGTTCACTTCTGTTCCCCTGCAAAAACAAGCCTGCTCTCCTGGCTGATCATTCCCAATGCTTCACACGTGGGTGGTGTACAGCTTTGGGTGCCCTCCAGATCATTAAAGTATCGCCTTTCACTCCCAAACATTCTCCTCTCTCAGTGAAATAACATGGCTGCATATCTTCTCCTCGTTACTCTGAGAGGAAATCCACTCAGACGTAAACAGGTGCGTGTGTGTGTGTAGGATAAAGAAAACAATGCTGGCTATCGTTCAGACCACACACTCATTACAGACCAGGCGAGTGTATTAGTGTAATTGGGTAATGAGGGTGAAACCAGGAAAGGTTGTGTGTCTGACATGTAGTTTGCAGTCCTGCACAGCTACATACCAGGGGCGCTGCACAGAACTGACCAGCAGAGGGAGCCTTTCAGCATAGTCTGTCTGTGCTAGACAACAGTTTGAGGATGTGGGTAGCCTTGCTACAAGGACTACATGGGACTCCAAAGCACATTGCATTATCCATTTATTTACAGTGTTTACATTGATAGATTAAATTGATGATTCTACATTCAGACTGTTTGAATATTGTGTCGCACTTATTTTAACCTTTTTGAATTCAATACAATAACCATTACAATTATCTACATTTCACAAGAACACCCCTATACTTACCTATATAATGAATGTTTTCTCGGAATGAGAACTTAATGTAAGTTGCCTATTTCATTTCACCTGTGTTGGCATGGGCATAAACTGAGGATAGCCTTATTAATGTGCTTGGCATGAGCCCTTATCCTGGGCAGTGCCAGTTCAGCTAGCACGTTTTACAACACCCATTTATACAGCTGGATAAATATTTATTCTATTAAAGTACCTTGCTCAAAGGTACATAGTGATTTCCCAAATGGGCTTTAAACTTTAAACCCTCAAGTCGTGTGGGAACTTTTAACCTTACGTAAGCCCTGGATAGTGATTGGCCACCATGTGTTCATGATCCATATCAATTTGATACATTTTTGTTGATAAACATGATTGAGACATATATTCGTCAAACATTGAACATATAAATGCACATAACTATTAGTCTCACAAAAATATCGAGGTTGTATAAACAGAGTTGAGTTAGGACAAGTTGAGATTGAGTAGCCTTGTTTGGTTCATAAAGTCATAATTTGGATTTCTAAACACAGGCCAACAGTAAGACCTTTGGAAAGACCCATGTAATTCATCTATTAGGCCGTATCTTTGCATGAGCACACGGTGAAGGGGAGCATTACATTGAGTTAAAGAAAGACGGAAGTTAAATGAACTTTTATGGGTAAATATTATTTTCACTGTCGGCCTAGCTGCCAAGAGCTGTTCACAGTTTAGTTTATTTGTTCCACAGCCTACGATACAAAGCAGTCTTCATAATTCACTATATATGGTGGGCAAGTTTGCCCCACTGAAAACAACAGTAACCTGCGCCTCACACGCACCAACTCACCCGAGACCCCGGACGGCGGACGCTTCTGGCAAAACGGTAAGCGGTGCATTGTTGTTCTTGGAAAGCGACGGGGTTGAAACATTTTAAGCTGACTACAGAACTGTAAATCTCACAGTCTCCTAATGCTTTCCATTAAGTTTATCTGCGCCTTACATCTTCAGAAGCATTGGCCTTTATTCACAAAGTATGTTGGCATCCGACACGTCCCCTACAAAAAACCTAGCGTTTGCGACTCAGAGAAAGCGCCTGGGGTTTGACATGTCGATCCTCCAGTCCAACAAAGTATGTTTTTCTTGCTAGCTTTATGAAAGTCATAAGAACCATGAATAGCTCTCTTATCTGTAGTGTAGGACGCTTTTGGCTGCTGGTCTGGTATAATCAATTTAGCGGCCTACTTTCCTGAACAGAACACTGAAGCACTGTCATAGAAACCACTGAGGAAATGTCAATATTCCTCATTAGAGCCTTCATGTACAATCACCAAATAGACCTACCTCATCTGGATGGTATTATAGTAAAACTGTTTGACCTGTATACATATATTTACAGTAGCCTATGTGCAGTCTATTTAGTAGGCAAACTGGTTTTCAGTCTTTTGACAGTGAGTGAGGTTTCCTTTTGTAGAACAACACTGCAAATGAGTTGACTTTTGAGCCCATCAGGAGGTTACACTAGTAAAGGGTACTATGCACACATGTTTACCAGTCACACACTCTGTGGCACTGGAGCGTTCACCCCTCCGCCAGCCCTACGAGCCCTCAGTGAAAACCAGACTCCTCAGTCCTATTCACAGGAGCAGCGGAGCGTTTGCAACAAGCCACGGTGGGTTTGTGTTTGTTTTAGCTCTCATTAAGATGTGGCACAGTTGGATTGGTCTCTGGGGCTTGAGGGGGTATTGTGGTAGGGAGATAGGGGAGTGTGGTGGCCCCCTCAGGCTGCCCAGTGATCTGGAATCACCCCCCTAGACCCACCACCACCAAGCTCTACCCCCACCACCTCTTTACTCACAAACTGTGGCAGGGCTGTGGTGACTGCGGCTCCTGGGGAGCAGGGAGGGAGGCCTACTGACTGGGGAAGGAAGTCAGCCAGGGAGCAGTGTTGTACAGCAGCACAGCCACTAGAGGGCGCTCTGTCACTGAGAGCAGAGGAGAAAGTGATTTCCAGCCGCCAGGGAGTATTCCACTAGGAAATCATATGGTGTTCTTATCTCCTTTATATGGTCAGCACTTAGGCAGGAAGTGTGTGTGAACAACAGAGAATGGAAAAGAAAATGAGAAGCTTGAATATAAACATACATTTATGGTGAATCAACGATTCAGTTTAGCACAGTCTCAAAGTTTTCATCCACACTGCTTGAATGTTAACAAATAGAATATCTTCAAACTAAAAAAGTGTTTTCCAACAGTTTCTGTGACATACCTTACACATGACTGTCTTCTTTTAATACTGTACGTCTGTGGAGCCATTTGTCTGGCTTGTTTTCTCTCTTTTTTTCTGCTAGAGTACAATAGAAGTCTGTTTTATTTTGTCTGTGACGAAAAACTATTAGACATAAAAGACTTTCTCTGTCAGCACCCTCCCCCTCCCACTCTCAGCCCCTACACTCACTAGAAGATTTACCTTGCAATTTATGTGTGGTGTTAGTGTGTCAAAGCCTTTGGGGCATATCTGTCTGGTATGTGGCAAATTATTGTGTGTGTGTGCACATGGCTGTTTGCGCGTGTGGTGTTTGTGTGTATTCATTTACCCCACTAGACAGTCATGTTGTTCTTTGGAAAAATAATCCGGAAATACATGTCTGTAGGGCCAATTGATAATTCTGAGTGTGTGTGTGTGTGTGTGCACTCTTTCATATTCGTGTGTCTTTGTACTAAAGTGAACTAGCAGGTTCCCCTTCCAGACCCATGGCACATATCGAGGGGGAACAGAGGTCTTTGAAGTTCTGGGTCTGCCATCCATCTCCAACTCGCTGGCTTTCATTTCACGCCAGCTACTGCAGAGGCCAGGGTCTATTAAAGACAAACACACGGCTCGGCCCCTCCCTAACAGCGCCTCGACGTCTCCATGGTGAAACTGCAACCGCGGTGCTACCACACGCCACTGTCTCCGGGAGACGACACCAACCAAGAAGAAGAGGAGGGGTTGGATGGGGAGAGGAAGTGGCGTGTCGTGTAAGGGCGGAATGACTGTAGAGATTGAGAACATCCATCCTCTGTACAGTTCAATAGAGCAGCAGTATTGTTCAGCCATCTCAGTGATAGAGGAGCAGGGCTCCAGAGCTTAACCACAGCGAGCCTGTGATGTTCTAAAAAGAGAACCTGTGATCTTTTCTCTGAGGGCAGGTGCTCCTCCTCCCACCGGCTTCTCTGTTCTCTGATCTCAACCGAGGTGTCTCCTTTACTCGCCAGTAGCCATAATGGACGCCTTCGCGTTCGGAATTAACACTGAAGCGGAAAGAGCACCAGGAGGAGGAAACGCTCATCGATTAGCGTCTGCTGTCTCTCCCTATATAGCCAACGTACAGGACCTGTGTGTGTCTGAGACAAGGGCCCTCTGGCCTAATGGCTTTTAGACCTCCATTAGCCCTGAGCACATGGTTTAAGTAAGTAACAGACTGGCCCTGTCGGAATGCTTTAAGCATTAATAAGACGCTGTGTTACTCTTTACAGTATTACCTCAGGATGTCAGCTCTCCAGGAATTAGCCAGCTCCCAAAGACCAGGCCTTCCACAAAGCTCTGGATTAGCTTCTGTCTTTGTTCCCAGGGAGCTGCCACGGCTGTGGCTGGGCTCAGCGCGTCTACTGGGTAATCTCCTTGGACGTGTCGCAGTAAATGTTCTGCAACTTCTCCAAGAGGAAGAGTAGGAGGGCTGAACAATGGTGCGGTTCAGTTCCGTTTACGACGAGGGCGGTGAGGGCTCGCTGCAGAGAAAGAGTCTCATCTGGAACTTGGGGGTCTTTAGTGCATTGTTGGGTTGATGTTATACGATACCAGAACCCCGAACAGAACCGCAGGGCTGGCCGGGCTTGAAAGGCAAGAGGCAGGGTGGGTTTTTGAGGAGTCAGGTCGTTTTTTTTGTTGTCTGGTTCTGCTTGCAGGGGCCAGAGAGAAAAGGAGGACATCTTGTTTTTATAAAAGTTGTTTATTAGGAGTGAGGTCCCTCTCGGTTGAGGCACTAGGCACTGTGGCCCACGCTGTTTCAAATCACCGCAGTTACTGGGTAAATCTGGCTTTGATGGTATGTGCAGCCAATAGGTTCAGGGCAGACACACACACACGACACCTACACCACTGTCCTAATGTGACTATATGGAGGCCCTTCCTTCATGGTCAGTCAGTCAGTGTCGAGTGAAGGTGTGTGTGGAGCCAGCCTTCCAGATCTCCTGTTAGCTGGACATTGTGTGATGTCTCCCAGTTTTCTCCTCAGAGCTTTCTCTCAGTCAGGCCTGCTATCCCTCAAGCTGCTCTGCTTGTCCCGTGTGACTGTATTTTTCCACAGAGACCTCTGTCGCTTGCCGGGAAAGTGTGTGTGTGTGTGTGTGCCCAAATTAATACTTGTTTGTGTGTGTGGACGTTTGCGCGTGTGTGTGCCTGCCCCAATGCATGTGCGCGGGTTTGGCTGTGTGGGCGCTTGTGTGTGTGTGCACTGCTGTTTGCGTGTCTTTTTTGGAAAATGTCCTGTGTTCTCTCCGTCCCAGCGCTTAGGAGACCCATTGAGCTACGGAAGCCTCTCGGGTCCATTTCTCCTGTAGCTGGACCACACGCTCCATGCCCCAGCGACAAGTTGGACATGATTCTGTTTTTTTCCAGAGATCATAAAAAGTAGAGCCTCCACTCCTCCGTTCTGCTCTATCCATCCCATAATAAATGGCTCCACTGGCCTTGGCCCCGGCCCTCTCCACAATGGTCCTCCCTGGGTTGCTGCTGGTTACAGTAAAAAATCAACACCTCCTCTACCCCAGACCGAGAATGCTTCAACGTGTGGATCCTGTTTCCCCCACACGCTCCACGGTGTCTGCTCACTCATCAGGAAGGAGGCACGCTTGTGTGTGTGTGTGTGTCTCTCTCTCTCTCTCTCTCTCTCTCTCTCTCTCTCTCTCTCTCTCTCTCTCTCTCTCTCTCTCTCTCTCTCTCTCTCTCTCTCTCTCTCTCTCTCTCTCTCTCTCTCTCTCTCAGTCTGTGTGCATGTTTGTTTACATGTGCATGCAGGAGCCTGTGTGCCGAGCTCTGTGTGAGGCCTGGTGAGGGCAGCCTCTGAGGACAGCCTCTGAGGGCTGCACTGACAGAGGCTGAGCAGACTGCAGCTTCAGCTCCTCTGACTAGCTGACTGAGGGACGGGTGTATGTCGACAGCATGTGTTTACAGCTCCCCACAAAGCCACACATAGTACATGCAGTGCTACACTGCAGCAGCCAGCCCACCATTCACCCAGCTTTATGATGGAGTTCCTGTCTCCCATGAAACAGCAGCCACTCCACCTGTGCCCCACCCTCCATGTCTTTTCAAGTTTCCCAACTTCCTTCCACTCCCCCCCCCACCCACCCCCTCCACAAAATCTACAGGTACCAACGCCCCACCCTCCTGGTGCTCCTGGTTCGCCTCAGCCCATTTACCATTCTGACTGCTGATTGGGTAACAGGCCCCCAGTCTGACAGCAATAGGAAACAATAGCAGGCCCGAACAATGAGCTGGCTGATGATCACTAGATCCCCCTGCTCAACCTCGCCCAGACGCTACGTCTTATTTCCTGTTTGATTACTCATGCCTGCCCGCCTCACGAGCTGAAACTCATACTACTCTCTCAGACTGTCTGTCCATGAGAGAACTGACGAAGAATAGACTTTTTGTCAGTGGCTGGTTTTGATTTAGGAGGACTGGAAGGCTTTTGTGATAATGTCGCAAGAAATGGGCTTAGAGGGTGTGATTTGTGTGTGTGTGTGTGTGTGTGTGTGTGTGTGTGTATCGGATAAGTAGGTACAGAGCACTCTTCAGTCAGTCTCGCTGACACAAATTTGGCCAGACATGTTACTAGCAAAGTGTATGCATGTACCCATGTTTGTGTGGGAGTAAGTTGCTGTGTGAATTTATTTCAGTTTTCAGTGATGGGCTTCCAGGGTTTGCCCATAAACAGCTTTTAAACGGGGGAATGGTAGCCCTGGCATGGAGGCCCAGACTGCTCTGCCACCCAAGCATGACGATCGCCTGCAGTAGGTCGAGTCTCTGCCCCCTCACCCCCCTCACCCCCCTGCCACCAGGCCGGAGGTAGGAAATCAAACCAATTAAGGTTGTATTTAAAGAAAATTGGAGCGCGCCCGGAAAAGTGTATTTTTTTCTCCCCAAAAACCACAAAATACAGAACTCCAGGCCACTCCTTGGCAAAATATGGAATGGACTGTGGAATGGCTCTTTTTTAGGGGAGTGCAGAGATGGATTCAGATGTGATACTTAGTAATGTAGATGCATAGTTCAAGCCTTTTTATATCTCTCAAATCAATAGTTTATTGTTCAAAAGCATTATGGGTTATGACATTTTTTTGACAACTGGTTAAACTTGACTAGATGCCTGCTGATCATGGTTTTATACTCAGGTCCTGGTCCAGGTCCTGCGAGCCTGTGTCCTGCTGTGAGGTTTGGCTCAGTGTTCAGCAGAGCCAGACAAGCAGCAGCACCTCATAATGTGTGTGTGTGTGTGTGTGTGCTAGCCAACACACTGGGGCCAAGTCTTCTCATGGTCTGCTGTGTAAGCCCATGGTAAGACAGAGGGCCTCTGAAAGCCCAGACACCTGTGTGTGTGTGTGTGTGTGTGTGTGTGTGTGTGTGTGTGTGTGTGTGTGTGTGTGTGTGTGTGTGTGGATGGTAATTTAGCACTTTGAGAGAGTGACTTGTTGGCCTGAGAGTTTTTGACCAAGACCAAGATCTCGAATCAGATATAATTGCCCCCCCGCTCAGTCCAAGATTTTCTTACCTCTCTCTCGTTACCTATCTCTCTCCTCCTCCTCTTTTTCTTTCTCTCTCTCTTGGTATTTCTTTCTTTCTTTTTCTCTCTCTCTCTCTCTTGCTCTCTCTCTCTCTCTCTCTCTCTCTCTCTCTCTCTCTCTCTGATCTTCCTCCTCACTGTCATCTTTTAGGAAAATCCCCTCATTACCCGTCCCTGAGTGTAAATGCTTCATTTTCCATCCCCCCACAAGCACTCTTTGTTCCCTGTCCCGTTCTGGCTGTTTGATCTCAACACTTAAAAGTAATTATTCCTAAATATGAATGCTTTCTAGCAGACGTCGCAGAGCTAACGCCATTTCATCTTTTCCTCATTTGCCTCATGGGCAAAAACAAAGGGGGGAAAGGTGTCTGGTGTCTGAAGATGACACACACACACATAGATATATGCAGAAACACATTCACCTTCAGAAAGGAAAAAAAAGGTGCGTTGTTGAAATCTGACCTCCCATTAAGCATGAAAACACAACACTGTGTGGGCGGCACCCCCCCCCGAGGATGTGCACAGTCATTCTAGCACAACCAGGGAACCATGAGAACTAAGTTGGGAGGCCTAAGGCTGCCAGACGCGGGGGAGTGTTTTTTGCGGTGCACTACAGGCCATAGAACACAAGGCTACCCCCCCACACCCCGAGTGGGGAGTGGGGGGGCCTCTGGTACCTGCTCCAGCCCGTCGTGAAACCAGGAAAGAGCACACTTGAGAACTACCATGACGACAATGCGATGAAGACGACGCCGACTGCGAGTGTCATCGTGATCGAGTAGGAGGACAAAGTACCATGATGTTGTTGCTAACATTGAGGCTGGCCCCTCGTGTTTGGTGTTGTGGCTTGTCATTGTTTACAACGACCTCTTTGTTGAAGCCTGTTTTATCCGGGGTGGACGATGGGTTTGGAACGAGTCGTCCATGATTAAAGGATCAGGGACGTTAACATGATAGGCCACCCTCCAGTGGCACCCACAACTAGAGGAGAAGCCTGGCGAACACATACAAACTACAGACTTGGCTCCAGACAGGATAGTGAGTATAGTCTGAGCAGAGTCAGGCCCTTCTGTAGATAACTAGATTGTTGTTGCTCCCCACCAGCGAACCCTGGGCGGGAAAAAAGAAAGGGGACATACGGTTTTAACGAGGGCCACGATTTTCCCACGTGACCCAAAATGGACTAAAAGCGAGCATAATTTTCACTCACGGCTTGTGCAAAAAAAAGAGATGGCGAGATAGTGCTGGATGGAGCCGAAGAGAGAGAGGCTGGTGTATGTGAACTGCAGAGTGAGCGTGTTCCCTGCTCCAGCAGGAAGTGAACAGAGACCTGGGTCCACAGGGAACCTCATTTCCCTTTCTCTGCGCACTTCCACCCCCCCCCCCCCCCCCTCTCTCTCTCCTCTTCCCCCTCCTTTCTCCACTCTGGTATTGGATGAGGAAGGCCCCCCAAAAGAAGCTGGCTGCCTGGCACAGGGCTGTGTATATGTGTGTGTGCACGAGAGAGAGAGTGAGAGAGAGAGAGTAAGAGTGTGTCTTAATTTCCTGTCGAATGATGCAAACACTTTCTGTTTTGTGTAGTCACAACATGTTATTGAGTCTTGTTCTGTGAGAAAAAGGACTGTGTCTGTATCGATTCTCAGGGACATAAGTATGGGAAATATTACTAGTGTTAATGTTTTATGTGACCTTTCTGGGAAACATGTTTACTGCTTCTATCTTTGCTGTGCGTGTGATAAGGTTTGTATTGGCCATGCATAGAACTGCATCAACTGAAATACAACATTTTGAACAAAGTTCCAAAAGTTGAACTTTTTGAATAAAAGTATGATTACGTTTTGTGGCCTGTGTAAATATTTACTTTTCACTCTGTATCAAGACATTTTGCTTCTGTAGTTCATAAAGCCTAATGAAATGAGGGTTAGGCTGAGGCTGTTTAATAAGAATCTATGAAGTTGTGAGATGATTATGTAACAAGGATGGAGGGCAAATAACATCCACAATGAACAACCCCAAACCAATCTGAAAGATTGTAGTCTAGATGTGGTTGTGGTCCTGGCCAGATTCCCCACAGCCATGGTTATAGTCTTGGCCAGGGTTAATTAAGGTCAGATTTCTCATCTTGCAGGGTAAAATTAGAAAAAATATTCATTATTTCCCCTAGACATATCTTGTTTCCTTTTTTAAAGATGAAGTCTGATGAACTCATGCAAAAATCTAATACTTGTTTTGTCTTTCAATTCTTAGTCAATCATCCTCCACAATTCTGCGGATGATATAAATGTAGTGAATAGTGCGTACGGATTGTGGGACAGTGGTGCTACCTGAACTCACAAATGCTGCTCTGTGTGGAGGAGGTTTGAATGTTTTTTTGGAAGTGAACTCTGAGACTTTCTCCCGAGCTTTAATGGGGCCTTGTAGATCTTGTCTGATAATGGGACTGTGGGTCTGTGAGTGTATTCTGAGTGCTCCTGTGGGTAGAAGCTGAGGTTTGGCTCCTCCGAGAGGTGCTCCGCTATGGGAACTGGCTGCTGATTGAGAGGACCAGAGAGAGGTCTCTGTAGAGTTCCTCTCTGAGAAACTACCTTCACTTGGGTCCTCCTAACATCACCCCCTCTTTTCCTCCCGGTCTTTCTCACCATCTGTGTCTTTTTCATCTTTCCTTTCCCCCTCTCTGTCCCCTCTCCTCTCCATCTTTTCTTCTTTCTCACTGTCCTTCCTCTTTTTTTCTTCTTCCAATCCTTCCTTCCTCTTTCCCTCTGTCTCCCTATCATTGTGACAGCTTTGGGTCCTCAGAGTGAGAATGGTTGCATCACGACTTCCTAGCCCCTGGCCTCTTCCTTCTCTTTCTCTCTCTCTCTCTCTCGACCCCTCTCTTGATCTGTCCAACTGTGGGAACCCTGATTTTGGACGTCAGCGTCCTTTCCCACCATCACTAACAGCTCAGTTAGAAAATAGACCAGCTTGTACACAAAAGCCAGGCACCCAAACCAAACCGGTTTGAGCCCGCTCCTTCTCACGGGGTTCTGTGGAGGCAGGGTCAGGGACTCGGGAGCCCAGCCTAATGGGTTTCGTATGCAGGTACCGCCTCGGCCGGCCGGGCTGAGACGACACGGGATATTGTGTCCATGAGAAATGAGAGGGTTTTAATGATCCTGCACTTTCGCCAACACGCCTCTTTTTTTTTCCCCCTTTCTACATTTTTATTACTCTCAGTTCATTTCTTTCCAGCTTCCAGTATGTGAGATGGGTGTCCCCGTCTCACATAATGAAAACAAAGTTTTATGCTTTATTGTTGTTGTTTTTTTTTTTACTCTAAATAAGGGTGGACAGGGAGAAGTACAGTGACCAGATAAATATTTAATAGTTGGATGTGGTGGGATTATTCAAGGACACTTAGGAAGTAGTTACCACAGGTGTGATTACCTTGGAAAACACCTGCATACAGTTGTGCTGGATGATGGATCGTGTAAAAACTGAACACACACTGTAAATCCTGCCACCCTGCGAATCCATAAATCAAGCTTTTCACTCTAATCCGAGTTATCAGACCTGTGTGTGTGTGTGTGCATGCATGTGTGTACACCCGTGTTTTTTCTTAGTGTGTGTGCTTCACAGTTACAAGACAGTTACAGTTTTTGGAAGAGCGACAACAGGAAATGTGGGACCAGAGAGTCTCCATCGCTGCTGTTCTTTTGTCTCCGACAGAGGCCCATGTAGATGGGAGCTCTTCTGCTTTCCACATGTGAAGCACACAGACACGGCCTCACCGAGTGTGTGGAGACAGATGGAAAGTTCCTCAAAGCTGGGCCTAATTGAAAGCTTATCATCTTCTCTTTGTGTTTCCTGAAGCTGAGGGGGTTTGGCGTAAAGGGACCTTGCGTTTTCGAAGAGACGAAAGGAAATGGATGGGGTCGTTTAAGACGGATCTGTCATACAGTGTGCTGAGGCCGGCTCGCCCCCTGCGAGAATCCCGCCCGTGTGAGATCTGTCAACAGGGATTGTGTCTGTGCGCGTGTGTTTTGTATCTGAATGCCTGTGGGTGTGTGCTTGTTTGTGTGAGTCGGTGTGTGTCTTGTCTGTCGGTGTGCGTGTGTGTGTGGGGGGGAAATGCTTTGAGTGTTCAGAGTTAATTGAATGCAGTGTGTATGTAGCGTGCGTGTAGCCTGCTTCTTTGTTGTCTTGCCAAGGCTGCCCCCACAGAAGGCCCGACAGAGACTCACAGCTAAGCCCATACTGTGAAAAGAAAGAAGACAAGGAGGAGGAGAAGAAAGGAGAGGAGGGAATGGAGGAGGTGGGGAAGGGAGAGAATGGCTTTTCTAAAATGAGAATATGACTTGTAGGAGAGCGGGAGAGAAACGCAAGGCTGGTAGGAGCGAGAGCCTTTTTGTGGAATCTCAACAGGTGGGATTAGTTGAAGAGTGAGGGATTGTAAGTATTGTATTTCAGGTTAACCACATAAGTCATCTGAAAGCAGACCACCCTATGAGGAAGTATCTCTCAAGTGTTTAATCCTGTGGCTGGGCCTCAAATGTGCCAATTAGGTGCCCTCAGCACAGCATAAATTAATAGACAAACCTCAGAGTGTAAATGAACCCCATGACATTCCAAACTTTTTCCCCCTCATCTATTGTTTTTTAACAAGTGACGACTTGCCAGTGTGAGTTTGCACTGGGGCTGCCAGGGCGGTGTCAGATTCCTGGGCCCGATTTTATTTAGGCCCTGAGTACCGGCGTGTTGACAGGTTTGGCATTTGCGAGGAGTTGAGAAGTGTGGGTAATTTGCTAGCGAGAGGCGTACTGATGGGAGACCGGGGGCTAATTAAGAGAGAGGATTATGGGTAAGGAACCGCCAATGAGGTGAGGAGACAAGGCTCACAGCACCACGGTATCCATGGCATTTATGGGGTCGGATTCCTGAAATGGCACTGGAGTAGAACATCATTTACTGGATCGGAATAAATTGGAACCGTATTCTTGAATTTGTCAGTTGTTTCAGTCATTTCCATACTCATTTATCAGCTGAGGTGGCTGGGTTTAGGTTTGCAGAGGAAAATTATAGCATGTGCACATGGATGGAGCCTTTTCACTTTCAACACCCTCCTCTCCTAACCATTAAACATCTTTACAGTCCAGACTTCAGAGTATTGAATATCAAATTAGAGAATTATAATCAAATGGAATTGTTATTGTAGAGAAGCAAATTCTGTTGAGGAATTTGTCATAAATGCTTTGGAATGCCTCTTTTAGGCATTTCTTAGATACTGTATGTGTCTGCAAGAGCAGGTGTGACTGAGAGGACGACCCTGCTTTGATGGCTTACTCTTAGTTAGAATTAGTTATGATGCAGTTTTTAACTTTTGTTCAAATCTGTCACTTCATAAATAGATGTAGTCTACAATTTTATAATAAAACAACACTGCATTATAAATAATAAACACAGCAATTGTGAGAGAAGTGTCTTTTTTAATTAAAATGATTAAAAACTACATTATCCGCACACTTTACAAGCACTTAATAGAGAGTTTTGAAGAATATTAAGTGATGAAATTCTTAAATTAACATATCAGGTGTAGACATACATGCTTTGAGCATAAAAGAAAGAAAGAGCAAAATGATTTGACATTATGGTATAACAAAATGAAGAGGAGGTTCTTTTAGAAAGAAATGTAAAAAAGCCTTGTGCTTTTGCATTTGACATACAATAAAAAATACACAACCATTTTTTCACAAGTTGCACAAGTTTTGTTTGACAGCCCATGACAATTAAGCTACCACAAAACATATCTTGTCACATAACAGAATCTAAAAGTGATACTACAGGCAAAGTGAAAATCTTTGGTTGTGATAAAGCCACATGTGTTTAAGGTACACATGCGCTTTTTCTAGCTGCATGATTGTTACCCATAATAAATCGTTGTTCTCCCCCAAAGGGACATATAGAGACTCAGTTGGGAAAATGAAAAGCATCCCCCTACAGGAGATCAGCATAAATCTGATTAACGTTTGATTATCACAAATAAAATAAGGCATAGGGGTCTACTTTAGCACAACCTCCTTTTTCCTGAGCGACAATTCTTTGGAGGGGGTGGGGGGGTTAATTGGCAAGGATCCTTATGATTAAAACTTAAATTGTGTAACATATATGAGATCATCAACAGTAATTTCTATTGATGATCTATATATCCTTAAAAAGCCCCATCCTCCATCCAATCTCTCAATAAAAGCTCTCAAGTCCAGACATCTGAAACCATGACACAAGTGGCTCAGCAGGGCTCACACAAAGATGGTGGACAGCTAGTCAGACATATCAATCTTCGGTCAGGCCCGGAGCCACTGACACTAATGACCAGTAAATTACAACAGAAAGGAGAGAAATTGTCACCATAAAGGCTTCAAAGATATCCCAACAAAGAGTCCTGTTCACAACAATAGCTAGTTTTTTGTTGTTAAGGCAAAGATAGCCCTTGGTGTTGGTAAGATGATCCTACTTTGGTGACCCCCCCCCCCACACACACTTCTCAATATCTTCATCCCTACCCTTGTCTTCCTCCAGGGATGGAGGGATCATGTGGGTGACAGCATGGGAAAGACCCTCAGGACAGTGGGAACGTGCACACCCACACCTGTGGCACAGGAATGTGTGTAGCTGATGCAAGTCTGTATAAATTGTGTGTGTGTTTTTTTGTTGTTGTGAAAATACACAATGGCCCATGAGAAATGTCTAAACATAGTGCAAAAAGTAATAGACTTTGAATGTTGCTCTAAGGTGATGGTAGAGGAGGAAAGCCTCGATCTAATTGGCGGAATTGATGTTGGGTGTGGTTCATAAGGAATAATGTAAAAGTTTTTAGTGCATCAAAGCTACATTGGAATACAAAATAATAACATTACAAGTTTAGTTTTTTTTCATAATTTAGAAGCAATATATTACACAAATTCCAATTTTATATTAGACAAACAAACAAAATAGCTATCAAAAAAGAAAAGAGAAAAATTGTAAATGTTTTGGGCACAAGTGAACGTTTCCTCAAATTTGGCTCAAATAAATACAAAAAGTAAACCATGTCATCCAGTTCAAACATACTATACTAAAACAATTTAGCAGAAAAAATGTTCAGAATAACTGCAGTATATACCCAAGAAAACAGTCCAAATAACAATAACAAAAACGAGAAAATGTTCCTGTTTTAAAACACCTCTACTTTAGTCTCTGACATTCTTCAAAATGTCCGCCATTTTTCTACTGCATAGATACTAAATGCATCAACGACAACCGGAGAGAGAAGACAATTTCTTTATACATCTGGGTTGAGTCAGATTTACAAGGTTCTCACACAAAGGCGCCATGTTGTTACTTAAAAATGCGCATTGCTCCTGGGGTTGTTGTATCACTCAGCAAAATCATACATTTGATTTAAGGCAATGCTTTCGTACTGTGAGAACTTTACACTCCCTTATGTGAGGAGTAATGCTCTTGACAGTTTGTCATGGATTGAGTCATCTTCATCATCGAAACCCAAAATGTAACATTAGCATCAAGAGCCAACTGCTGTTGCATATGAGTGATATCTACTGTAAGAAAGGTTCCGCTAACTTGTGGAGCAAATGTCAACCCCCGATGTCCCTGGTCAATCACAGGCAGTTCAGGTAATAGTCAATGGATGCTCTCCAGGTAACACCCAGAGACGTTTGTGTCACTTTGTCATGAGGATGATGATGAGGCTAATTTTGGTCTTGTCGGCTGATTAGCCGGAATATCAACTGCATTTTCTGTTCATCAGCTGCACAAATCTGTTACATATTTTTTCCTCAAACTCCAAGTGTCTTTGGTAAAACGTTTTGTACCTGCTTTTCAAACTATCCTGATATATTACTATGGCTTTGTAATTGTACCATAACTTCGATTTACAGTTTGTACTCGGGTCTCTTGGGTTATTTCTGAAGAAGAATGATATTGTCTATCTGTATGGCTTTCAGAGTCTTTTGAAGAGTGTATTTCCTGGCACAGGCAGTGCAGGAGATACCCAAGGCTTACAAAAGAAATGGCAGACAGTAAACGTCTTTTGGTAGAAGGCAATAAAGCGATTTGCCGGACATAAAAAGACAAACATGCAGCATTTTTGTTTCTATTTTAATTAATCTTTTTGTTAACTCCTTCTTTCCTGGTATGCCCCCTCTCTCCTGCGTTTCCTGGTGGTCTAGCTGCCAGACAGTCAGTAGGGCCTCCACACAGACTCATCCATGCGTCCAGATGCGCTCATGGTCGTCGGGGAGTTGCTGTGGCTGCCGTCCGCCTCCACCCCCTCGCTCTGGTTGCTGAGGCCCGGGTTCATCAGGCTGTTGCCTCCGGCCGTGGCCACTGGCCCCGAGCACGAGAGCAGGCGGGTGGGGGAGCGCTCGCCCCCGGCTCCCCCTGGAGCCACCATACTGAACTGGTAGGAGCCAGAGCCAGTGCCGTAGTACAGGTGGTAGGGCGAGGTGTTGGACTGGAAGTGGCTGCTCTGGTTCTGGTTCCCCGGGTACGGCGGGGGCAAGTAGGTGTGGTAGCGGGAGGAGGCCGACATGCCGGTCACGCTCAGACCCCCGATGCCAGTGGTGGATGGGTTGGCAGAGTAGGTGAAGGCCCCGGGGTAGTGCATGCGGGGGTCTGAGAAGCGGGGGTCCGTCAGCGGGGACAGGGAGGGGAAGGAGCTCCTCTGGGGGAACAGATCTGGGGTTCCTACACAGAAGAAGAGAAACAGAATTTTGTAAGTGTGCTTGTTGGTACTGATGTCACATCTAACACACCAATGAACACTCAAGGTAACACAAGGGATAAACTGGGGTTCGAACGTCCTTAAATTCCCCTCTAACAAAACTAGCAATGGCACAGGCTCCACCCTTAGCCCCTGTGCTGAGCTCAAGTTTCTTGAGATGTCCCTAGCCTTGGTCAAGCTCACTCAAAGTAATGAACTGAGACATTTTTTGGTCGGTAACAGTCATCAAGCACTGACAGTACATCAGCCCACAGCTCTGAGCACAAGAGTGGAGTTATAAGAACTCCCTGTCGACACAGCCCTCCAGCCACCTCTGCAAAAGCAGGCTAACATACAATATTCAGTTTTTTTTCCCATTGGAATGAAAGGCAGGCATTGTCATAGGCAAGGGATGCTTTGTATAAACACTGACAGCTTGTTTTGCTGTTGTATAACTGCCTATAAATCCCACCAAGAGGCTAGGAACAGGAAACGATGGAGCACACTGTCACAATCAGAAAAGAGGGTGGGAGGGATGAAAAGAATGCGAGAGACCAAATAAATGAAGCCCGAAAGACATTAAAAAAATACAGAACGAAGGAGAAAAAGAATGGAGTGTGTATTATATATCTGATAGGTGCATGAGTGAAAGGCACATTGTGCGAGTGTCCCAAGCCTATCAGTGCTAACCTGTCTGGAAGGGTAATCTCACAGGTAACACACTCAACCCAGCTGTTTTGACTTAGATTTCACTGCACACATTCCCTAATTTATTCGACAAAAAGGAAATGGGAATCTCGCTCCGGGGTTTGACTCTGCTGTTTCCTTCTCGGAGACTTTGGCAGGAACAACTTTGTCGTTACTGTCACTAACGTATTTCCTTGAGCCAAGCAACACACCTCCCAACAGGTTCAGAGCCAAGGCATGCTAGTATGCAGACAGGGCAGCTGTGACTGCTAGCATGCAGGCATGGCTACTGTGACTGCTAGCATGCAGGCATGGCTACTGTGACTGCTAGCATGCAGGCATGGTTACTGTGACTGCTAGCATGCAGGCATGGCTGCTGTGACTGCTAGCATGCAGGCATGGCTACTGTGACTGCTAGCATGCAGGCATGGTTACTGTGACTGCTAGCATGCAGGCATGGCTGCTGTGACTGTTTAGACAGACACACCGGGCCATGGGAGTGTGTCCCCCTGGGTTCCTCAGCTGAGGGTCTGGTCTGGCCAGCTGCTGCATGCTGCCACCTACTGTAGTGTCTTGGACACAGAGGTGCCATTTAGGGCAAATGGGGACGCAGAAGGGGACGGTAAACCATAAAATCTGTATGACAGGGCCCTAGGTGTTCAGTCATGTCCATAAAAAAAGACATTTAGCTGTAAGCAGTCTGATGTAGTAAAACGTAAAATTATTTATAAAGTTTAGGACTGTTTTCATAGTTGTTTCATTAAGCCTATCTTGCTACACCAACAGTAGTTTCTCTTTGGCAGATGCCCAGGTTGCTAAGTTTGCTCCAGGGTGCCTCACTGTCAGGTATTTAAGTTTATAGCAGATGTTGAAAGTTTCTCCAATAATTGGCAATCAGCCCTGCCTGACATTGCATAAAAGTGTTATACTTTGCTTTACTTTTACAAATGGCTAAAACAGTTAGGCTTGTTATATCTACCCCTGCATACAAAGTGTCAGCCTGCATGTCATATTTAACAAAATTCAATGTGACATTAGGTTTTCAGACCAGTGCTTAGCATTAGCTTACAGGCGCATCACCAGTTTCATTTCAGCTCTCATACAATATTTGTTAGCTACATTGGTTCAGTTGCATCACTACTATTAGCAATATGCTAAAACAGTATTGAGTTTTGCAACTAATTTTTTGTTGGGCTACTATTATAGCCTTATCTGTGTTCACGCAGCTGGTTTGGACATGTACTGTTGTCTTTAACAAGCACACTGAACTAGAGGAGAGGGGCAAAGTGGGCATTAAGTATAGATATGTTTGCTGTGGAATTTGTCTTATTTCCTTGTCCTGCCCTGTGCGTCAGGAACTTGTCGAGGGAGGCTAACGAATACGGTCAACGTCAACAGATGTGAGGGCACCTCAGCACCTGCTGCTTGTAAACACAAACACCTGCCTAAGGTCCTGATTTGTTTATCTGATATCTCTGTATTTGGCTTTCAAGGCTCTGTGGTGCCCACATGACTATAGTGTAAAATGTGGATTTGGATGGCAGAGAAAAAGCAGCCTGTATTGGGAAAACAGCAAGCACTTGCACGCCACAGCCCCTGAGGGGGGGAGGATGGTGAAGTTGCGTGCCACAGTCTTGTTGAAATGTATTTCACCTACGTCTGGAGAACTCGGTCCGTTTTCAGACGTAAAAAAAGGAAAGTAAGAAATCGGTTCCTTTGCAATTTCCATGGCCCCTGTTATGCCCCCCCTCCTTCTTTTTTTCAAGAACACATTTCTGTAGTTTGAAATTCTCTTCTTTTTTGGATAAGGGGCGGTTGGGGGGGTTGGAAGGGGGTGCTGTTTCTTTTTCCAGTCTACCAGGCATCCGAGTCAGGCGGCATATCTGATTTCACGCAAAGAAAATCCAAGCCTTCAGCTGCTGTTGATTCGGGAGAAGTGGAGTCGGCCCACTAATTCCTACCGCACTCCCAAAAAGCCTTTGCTCTCTCCACCCTTCTCTCCCTCTCCTTCTCTTTCTCTCTCTCTCTTTACTAAACATAGGCTGCAGGGTGGAGCGGGGAGGGTATGTTTGGCAGGGGAGGGGGAGGTGGGGGGAAGGGGTGGGGTGGGGGTGCTTGATGATTCTGGCGGCTGCGGCCTGTGGCCCTCCGAGCGCACGCGCGCGCACACACACACACACACACACCATTTAATTGTGGCGGGTTGGAAACGCATTGGCTTAACTGTGGCGGAGGACAGACTCCTGCGTTCTGTCAGAGCAAAGCGGACTGGACACTTATCACAGCGCCGTAATGAGGCTTATACTGCGTCGCCACCTTGGCCACACGCCAGAGAAGCACCCACCACCACCACCACCACCACCACCCCCACCACCCGCTGCCAACCATCCCCTGCTCCACAGCCCCCTCTGGAGGACAGGGCTAGACAAACCAACCTCTCACTCACATAACCGCAATGCTGGAATCCCTATTTTCCCCCTCAAGCATACTTTCCCTCCACTCCTCCCTCTCAGGGTACCGGCTTGTGGCCTGGTTGGTACTCATAGCCTGCCGTAGCCCCTGTGCCCAGCCACCACACATGATCTCCATTAGGCTCAGCTGAAATGTGTTGAGTAAACAGCAGGGACAGGAGAAGACCCCCTGAGGGCTAGCTGGCACCGCCCGCCCTCTGTGATGTTCCTCACTGTGAAGGGTGGCAGGGAATCATGGCTTTTATTGAGAACACAGTGTTCCAGCTCTTTCCTCTCCTCCGTCTCCCCTCCCTTCCCTCACCCGCTCTCTCACTTTCTCTCTCAGTTTAGCTGTGTCGCACCGCAGGGCGAAAGGCCTCCTCTTTCCCTCTCTCTCTCTCTCTCTCTCTCTCTCTCTGTCTCTCTCTCTGTCTCTCTCTCTGTCTCTCTCACTGGTCCACTAGTCCACAGTGAAGCGTGTAACCCAGATAGGTCAGGAGGTTTGCCTCATTTGGTTAAGGGTGAAACAGATTTTGGTTGTAAACATAAGGGACGTGCTGAAGCTGTGTGTGTGTGTGTGTGTGTGTGTGTGTGTGTGTGTGTGTGTGTGTGTGTGTGTGTGTGTGTGTGTGTGTGTGTGTGTGTGTGTGTGTGTGTGTGTGTGTGTGTGTGAGGATTGGGTGAAGGGGGGAGGGGGGGGCATTGGAAGGGATGCAAATGCAGGTGCTCACCTGTTAAATGTTTACTCAGGCTGGATGCAAACTGAAATGGAATGGTGTTCCATGCAAATGACTGGAGGGGGGTGGGGGTGTCCTCACTCTGGCCACGCTGGGCTCAGAGCGAGCCAGGGCTGGTGAGGCCATGCTGGGCTCAGAGTGAGCCAGGGCTGGTGAGGCCATGCTGGACTCAGAGCGAGCCAGGGCTGGTGAGGCCATGCTGGACTCAGAGCGAGCCAGGGCTGGTGAGGCCATGCTGGGCTCAGAGTGAGCCAGGGCTGGTGAGGCCATGCTGGACTCAGAGCGAGCGAGGGCTGGTGAGGCCATGCTGGACTCAGAGCGAGCCAGGGCTGGTGAGGCCATGCTGGGCTCAGTGAGCCAGGGCTGGTGAGGCCATGCTGGACTCAGAGCGAGCCAGGGTTGGTGAGGGACAACGATAGATCTCTTCTCCAGTTGTCACATATCTAACCCCTCAGACCACAGCAGGAATTTTCCACCAGTCTGTTTTTAAAGACAAGGGCTGAATACTGAATCAACACAATACTTATTTCACGAAGAAAAGTCTCTATAAATGAGAACTTCTCAAGACTTTTATTTTGGAAAAAAAGAAGAAGAGTGTCGGGGCTCAGGAGTGAGATTGGCGCGGTACAATATCGCCAAGTGGATAATCACCCTCGTCCCACAAGCCGATGAATCGGAGACCCAAATGAACACAAATGGTGTTTATGTAAGCACCCGGGCTTTGGTGGGTCCAGTGTCGTGTCTCATGCAAATAACCGCCACCTCTTACCGTGGCTTCTAGGACCTGGTAAACCTGCGCGGTCACCATCCACATAGCTCACCACTATCGGCACTGCCCAGAGGGACTTTGCATGGGCTCTATCTTTCCCTGGCAAACACAAGCATAGGCATGTGTTTGTGATGATAAAAAGCTGGGATTTTCCTAATGCATCAACGAACTTGATGTGATGAATCTCTTTCGATTTGTTAACTAAATCATCTTGCTATGAAATACCAGGGAGACTTTGCACACTGACACTGTGAAGCTATGAGCTAACTCGTGCAACCCAGTTGGCATGTTCAACGATATGAATGTACATATTCACCTTTTAAGGTATTTTTCTCTCTTTTCTGTGTGGAAAATAGCTGAAATGTCACCCTTCTGACTGGTACCAATCAAATGTCAATCCAGCATTTTTCACACAGTGGTGAATATCTTGCTCTTCATTGAATATCTGGCTGGCGGACATTTTGTCTGAGCAGTGTCATGAGTAAACATGCCAGTCTGTTGCATTCTGCCTCCCACTCCTAAGAGCTGTTAGGAGATGCAGCTTTGGGAAACTGCCGTGATGTTTATGGAAATATTTAACACCCTGATTTTTGGCCAGAGGCAAACCGTTTTTCAAATACATGGGTGGAGAACGAGAATTCTTAGTGATGACTTATTTATTAGGCTCGCTATGTCTGTGTGTGTGTGTGTGTGAGAGAGAGAGAGAGATGGATAGTGACAGATGGAGAGAGATAGAGAGCAACAAGGGTGTGAACCGGTGAGTCAGTAGGTCTTCTGTACTGTGGTGGATTATGGGAAGTACGACCGAGGTTTTTGTGCGGCAGACCTGATTTCCAAATCATCAGGGATAGAAGGAGTGAGGGAGTGAGAGAGAGAGAGAAGGGGTGATCTCGGTATGACCAACATGCAGAACCCTGAAGGCAAAACTTTAACATTTGGAAAAAGCGTGCTCCTGACAATGTCGCAATGCGGGGAACACCCATCGGCGCCTGCAATACCCGCTCGACCACTCTCATAACTTAACTATCATCTGAACCAGTCAATAGGATGATGGATTGACTTGGAAGAGTCCTTAGCTGCTCCAGACAATTGCATGATGCACCGCGCCGTTTGCCTAGTGTGAACTTGGCTGGGCTGATGTGGTGAACACAGGCCAAGTCTCCTCAATCTTCTCCCCTGTACTTTTCATGTCTACTTTCTCAGTCTAGTAATTATGGCGATCTCTTATGGTCGTCCCCACCCCCAGCATGCTTGGGGTTATGAGTAAGCCTCAGAAATGAACAAACACCACTTGGAAACCGCTTTTTGCATGCACGCACGCACACCCACACACACACATGCACACCCTCACGCATGTGGACGGCAACTCACAGTCACATACCACTCAGGGTCATATAAGTAGAGAATGAGTTTAATGCGTTTCATTCCTGATTTTGTGAGCGGAGCGAGGAACGAAGAGAGAGAGAGGGAGGCCAGCAAAGGTAGGCACAGTGAGAGGGAGGGAGAGAGACACGACAGTGAAGAGCTGGACGTGGTTCGCGGGGGGGGGGGGGCGGGGGGGTGACCTACCTGACCAGGGTCGGAGGTCGTCCTCCACCTTGCAGGTCTTCAGAGTAGGGGTGTCCATCTGCTCCGACCACAGAGCTGCAACACAGAGACGCGCCCATTTTAGCTGCTTCCCTTAGAGCAGAAATTGGCGTGTATTCCAACACTTGTCCTAGCAAGTTTAGCAAACTATGGAACTGACTAGTACGGAAATTGGTATTTGAAAAGTACCAAGAAAATACAAGTTTTGGTGGGGGATAGTGCACACATGTATGACATGGACTTAAGTCAAGACCTAAGCTTTGTGTTAGGTTACGTCATGCTATGTACAGTACGTCAGTGGTTTCTACAAGCTCTCCACCATTTCAGCACACAAGGAGAAAGAAGCCAGCGCCTTGTCAGAGGCATCAGACATCTGGTGGTTTGGAGGGCTGTCTACCTGGGACAGCAGTGCCTCCGCTGACCTGACAGGGTGGGGGGGAGGGGGAGGGGGGCGTTCTCACAGGAGTGAGAGAGGTCTTGGGAAAACATGTTTGATGGGCACCGAGAGGATATTTTGGGGGTCTTTCAGGTGGGGACTGGGGCGGAGTGAGAGGTGGAGGAAAGGGGGGTGGGCCGAGGGGGCCTCTTGAGGTGCCAGGCCTTTGTTGGCCTGTTCAGTCGGGCTGTCAGATATGGAGAGGGAGAGGGGGGTGGGGGAGGGAGGGAGAGGGCAGGAGTACTGGCCCAGCTCGTGGGACCCAGGTTCACACTCCACGGCCACACCACAGCTGGGTGACAATTTGACATGCAAATAGTGGCTGTTTGCTCCCGGTCTGAGACGCTGCACTTGTTACAAGCCAACCTGCACGAACCACTGTGGACAGGGGTGGCCTCAAATCACACACGCAAGCACACACACACACACACACACTCTACACTCCAACTAGATTTAGCGCACATGTACTTAGACGTACCGACCAACAAGCAAAAGGTATGAACTGAAATCCTTATCTTCCTCCAAAAAACAGGTTTCTCACATGTTTAGGCCTCAGCTTCGTTTTTTTTTTTACTGACAAAATATGATCCGACGTCCTCTCATGTTGCCGGGACACAACATCGTAGTGGAACTCCACCCTAAGCCTCAGCTGCCGGGTTGGAGGCTGGTGGCGAGGGAGGTGAGGGGGTTTGGAGGTTTGGTCGTGGAGGGTGTGGGGGAGGTGGTCACCTATAGCCACGCCGGGGGCTGAGCAGAGAGCTGTGGTGGCCCCCAGAGCTCCTCCGACTTCCTCTCCAAAGGCCCGCATCAGCACTCTGTTGCTGAGAGAGTCCTTGCCTCGCCTTTACAATGGCAAATTCTTACACATAAATGGCTTCATTCAGAAAGGGGGCTTGCAAGCAGCTGGTGCGATCGGCACAAGAAAATAAACATTTCCTTCAAATATTTTGATTGGCCGACGGACAAGCTCAATACCGGCGGCACAGATTACTCCTGTTAACAGGAAGGCCGGCCCCTGGGTGGGGCTAGAGATTGGGGAAATGGGGCAGGGGGAGCTGAGGAAAGGGGGACGGACAAATGGCCGCGTCACTGTGTAGCTTTTGGGCGGCGCCCGCGTGGTCCAGGAGGACACAAATAAACAGGACGCTAGCGGTTCCAGTGTATCGTGGGAAGATGAAAGGGCCGCCGGTGGGACGGACTTTTTTTTTTTTTTCGTCAAGATGGCGTCAGCCCTCGTGAGGGGTGGAGGGGGTGGGGAGGGTGTCCGACAGCGCCTGCCTGCGAGACATGTAACGCGCCGGGCAAAATGAAGCGTGTCATTGAGACACAGTGAATGCCGGGCCTTGTGCTGGCTTCCTGTTTCGCTTAGGCCCTGGGCGTCGCGACGGAGAGAATGTGAGGGAGAGAGAGAAAGACGCCAGCGAGAGGAAGGGAGAGAGAAAGAGCGAGCGTGTTTGAGAGTGGAGGAACACGGCCTTGGCTCAGCTATGTGGGACATTTGATATGTCTTTTGAGCCCTCACTTAAAACATGAGCAAAAACAAACACGACGGCTGAAAAATCCTATGTTCTATTTGAACACTCTCCCCCCCCATTCCCCAGACTCAATAGGGACTGTTCATGGCACACATGTAGTTTCAGTAATTGCTGAAATGTAAAACTCGACCAGACTCTGATGTGAAATTATAACTAACACAAACAGTCGAGTCTGGTAAAAAAAAGAAAAAAAGAAAAAAAAAAGGAAAAAAGAAACTTGCTCTCACTTCTGTTTTTCTTTCCCCCCCCTAAAGGAGGTAGCTTCAAAAGAGAATAGATGTTCACTGAGGAACAAAAACATTTTCAGTTTGAATTATTCATACGAGGGTTACTCGGAAGAGAGTAACCACAAGTGAAGCTTTTAGGCACCATAACAAATAAACTCCATTGGCATATTATGTAAATAAAAGCCTGAAAGAAGTAAAACAATCTTTTAACTCTGGTCTGGATTCCTGCTCTTATAGGTTGCCTTTGGCCGTGGAGTGACTTTCCTGTATGGGTTTGGCATGGACCAGCATGCATTGCTGCCCATCTGAACATTGGGGGTAGCAAGTAGCAAGCTACAGTAGCAAGCCTTAACATCGTCCACTTACCAGAAATCAACTTGATGATCTACCAGCCAGCCAAGCCATACCAACACCAGCAAAGGTATTTGTGTGTGTGTGTGTGTGGAACACGGGCTCTCTCCTGTACTGCCAGTGGGCTTGTGTGAAGTAAACAGTGTGGTCACTGTGGACGAGGAAGAAAGGTGTGTGTGTGCGTGGGGGGGGGGGGGGGGTTATTGGTCTCTAGGTCTGTCCGACTCGACTCCACTGTCCCAATGTGCCATTGTTACTGGGACAGCTGTTTATACATGCAACATGGTGCAGTGACACGGCATATATTTGGAGTGTGCGGCGTAACCACATGCATCTGGGTGGTTTTGTACCATGACCCCAGGACTGCAGCATCCTGGCAGGCACACAAGCCTACAGAGGCCTCCCTGAGCCCTCTCAGTGAGGAGATCCAGAGAGACATAGTGTTGGGGCTAGTATTTTATGACCTGCTCCACTAGTGTGGCCTCGACTGGACCATATCAGGGCATGAGTGTTACTGAAACCACAGTGTGTTTGATTGCAGGTACTTATCAGCCGTAGAGTAGCTTAGCGCGCAGACACACGCCCAGAGCCAGGAGAAAGACAAACAGCATTTTTTTGGGCCTTCATCAAAGCAGGGAGTGCTTGACTGGATGGCGGCAAGTTATGCCAGTATCTGATATTGGTCTTCGCTGAGGAACACAGGTGTTGGAACAAATAGCATGTTAAATGATACCACCTCAAAAGGCCCAGGATTTCTTTTGGGGATGATTAAATTGCTGCTGTCATCTCTCGCTTTCTTTCTTTTTTTCTTCATCTTAACACACATTCAAGTTGAAAGAGTCGTTTTGGTCTCGGCTGGGTCTTAGATTGTGAGCCAGGGGCCTGTTTAGTTTTGTCTGCCTCTTTAGAGGAGAAGAAAACGACAGTCTTCAGGATCATTTCTGGAGATTCTCACGTTGAAGAATGTATATCGTTGTCTTCTCTTCCCTCAGCCTTCTCAGCACACCCTGGTATGAACGTATGAATATGTGTTGATATGTCGCCGCTGCTTATGAGATGACATTCTTTGAATGTCAGGGGTAAAAATGTTGTCTTTCTTTTTTTCCAACACATACGCACGTCACTTGACGTTAAGGAAACCAGAGTAACAATTTTGGGCCTTATTGTCTGTGTGTCAGATATGCTTGACTGCACTGACAGAACCACACACAGCTCCCCCACCACACACAAACACACACCCACCCTCACTCTGCCCCCATGGAGGATCATTCCACGGGTCTAGCAGGCTCACCTGTAGCCTCGGCTGAACGAAAACAAGAGGTGAGCGCAGCGTCTGCCAGCATGCTGGAGTCCTGTCGCTGCATGCACTGTAATGAGCTCTTAATTACTCTGTCTGTCTGGGCCACTAGTACAGCTTGCAACACTGGCACGTAACGTTGGGTGTGTGTCTGTCTGTGTGTTTAAGCGCGCGTGCGTGTCAGTTCGATCGGTTCTGTGTGCAGTATGTGTGGGGTACTCGTTCCTGTCCCTGTGTGTGTGTGTGTGTGTGCGTGTGTGTGTGTGTCAGGATCCAGAGCAGTGTCTCGAGAATGTCTCGTCCTCCTCTTGTTGACAACTAAACTCAGACACTATTTCATGGTTCAGACTGCAACATGAAGCAAGGGTCTTTAGCCAGAGATGACATTGTATTTTCCCCATCTATCCATCTTTACAAGACAGATAATGGAAACCTCTTTTGCAACAGGCAAGACAGGAATCCATTTAATTATAACGTGTTGACTGACGGTCTATCACTCTTGCGAATCTCAAACAAACAGCTCGGTCTTAAATTAATCTAGAAAATACAACTTTGCCTCCCCACGCTGCCAAAATCGGAGGTGTGTGCGGTGTTTATATGTAAATACCTTTATGTGTCTGTGATGCAGGATTTAATACAAGTGAGACTATTTTGGTTTTGAGCTTAGGGTCGTGTTAGAGCGTTGTTTGGGTGTGAGGGGCTATATATACATGGATGGGCTCAGTGGTGGGTGTCATGGCGGTGGTGGATGGTCTATCTGTGTAAACGAGGAGAGCAGAGGAGAGGGGTAAAAAGCAGCTCCAATGTTATTTAATTATTTTAGCGTGGTTTGCCCTGAAGGCAGGTAGTCAGGACGGTAATGCCAGAGATTAAGGTGTGTGGTTTTCTAAGGCACCGCCCCTTACGAACACACACAGGCGAGTGTATACACACCAAACACACCACACACACACACACACCTCAAAGAGGGCCCCCGGTCTTTGGCGGCTGTTGTGTGGAATCAGTGTGAATCTCTACGCCTCTCAACCCTGGCGGCTCCCAGCCACATTAATGTGTTGTGTCTGGAAGAGTGTGTGTGTGTGCATTTCTGTGTGTGTTTCGGTTTATCTGTCACTGTGTGTGTTGCAACAGTGCAGGTCTTTGAGCCCTGGCAGGTCTATAAAGCATTAACTCCTGCCTTAATCCTGCTAGGCCGAGCAGACTAGAGCCATACATACAGGCTCTCTCCATCTGCCATGACCGCGTTTGCCTGTACACCTCTGCCACCAGACCAGAACTAGTCTCTGGTGTTAACCAAGCCCTTCTGGATTAGCCTCCGAGCAAGCCTTTTAATCTAACACTAAGATAACTTGGTCAGTGCGCAGGAACACACACCGTTGGAACACCACATAAAAGGACAAAATAAATCATAGACGACATGCTCCCGCCACACGTTGTCAGAACGCCAGCTGTTTGCCCTCAGCGGAACCTCAACAACGCTCGTCTCAAAATGGACGACGTGTTCCGTGCGGGTAATACATTGTTTGGAAGGAGTAACGTCAACATCACATCAGCACTGCTGGCTGTGAGGCAGATGAGGGGTGAGGACACGGTGAAGATGCCCCGCTCTCTCTCTCCCCCCTGCCATTAGAGATAGGCCCACACACATGGTGACTCGGGCACAGCACAAGGCCACAGACCCGTGCTGTGAAGAACACACAGATAGACTTAGCTGAACAGTCCCAAACAAGACCTTTGTACTCTCACAACAGACTGATATGGGGAGAAAGAGGGCCGCTTTAACTAGAAATGAGCTTCCCTATCAGCCATATATACCCTCGCCCCGCATGAGAACTAAAGAGTGGGTGGGAGCTGTGTATGTATCTGTGTGTAGGTGTTTGTGTGTGTGTGTGTGTTTTGTCTGCAAACTCCCAGACATGCCATCACGTTCAGAGGCACTGACATATGTCTGAGAGTGGACACTCATCCTCACTCCAGCCTCCGCCCACGCACACACACGCACACACACACAGACACTCTCTCTTTCTTTTTTACGGTCTATGTCGCACAAACAAGCACACACTCTCTCCCTTTCTCTCTTTTCCGTCCTTTCTGTCTCGCACACACCCACACCCACACACACATATCCCCCTCCCTCCCCCCCTCCATGGAGCCTCAGCTGCAGTTATCCCCTGTAAGGCTGCTCTGAGAGTGACGTGATTGCCCAGCTAACGGGTGCCTGCTACATTCCTGAAGCTCTAGTGTGGCGTGGTCCGCCCTGGCAGCCGGCCCTGCACGGCCACCTGGCCCCACACTGGACCCTGCATGCCACCCATCCTGGGCCCCGCCGACGCAGGGCGTCTGGGGACAGAGCCTTCGCTGGCTGCTTTGAAGTCTTCCAGTAAATGCACCCTCCCCCCAGGTCTAACACACTGCTATCAGCAGGTCCTGCTGAGCGAGGCACAGTCAGGCCTTACGGTACAGCCAGGTCCTCGCTAGCTTACACTGACCATACCAGACAGGCAGTACTGTGTCAGTACGGGTGGGTTGGTAGTAGACCTGACTCCTCTGTGATTCGATCATTGACATGTTGAAATACCTTCCATGGTCCATCACTGGACATAGGGAGTAGTGGTCGTCTCTGAGATTTGTAACTTTAAAGACGATGTGGAGTGGGGGTGTGTGTGTGTGTGTCTGTGTGTTCCTACCTATCTGGGACTGTGTGGAGGAGCTTAGGCCCTGGTGGATGGGCCGGGGGTTGGTGTTCCCTGGGCCCATCCTCAGGCCCGCACGCTGGTATCTCTCAATCTCACTGAGCCGGTCAGAGAACTGCATCTTCTGGGGGTCCTCCATCTTCACTCTGTGTCCTGGAGGAGGGGGCGGGGGAGGGGGGAGGGAGGAGGTGGGGGAGAAGGAAAGGGGGGGTGGGGATTGAGAGAGACAAGAGGTGGAGGAGGGAGGGGAAAGGGGGATAAGGGTAGAGAGAGAGAGAGAGAGCAGGAGGGAAAGAGAGAGAGAGGAGCCAAGTTACCACCTACACTGACGGGAAGAACATGGCACCTAATGATATTTCCACTGCAATACTGAAAGTGTAAAAATAGCAAAAATAATAACACATTCACTCGTGCGAGTTCTGCTGTCATATATTTGCTTTTTCTTTCAGTCCTGTGAGAGTCTGTATGGAGGGAACCTTCGAAAAGGTAGTCTGCATTCTATTTTGAACTAAAATTGTAATTAGTGGGGAAATTACTGTCAAAGCTATGAATATCTCCCACTGTTACACGCAGGTTTTAACTCCGAAATAGAATCATTATTATTATTATTAGGTTGACAAGCCTTTGATTCCATGGTTCTGTTGCAGTTTGTACTTTAATTGGAGGAGATTACTTCACATACTACACACACACACACACACCACACACACACACACACACACACAAATGCTGTCTGACCCTGCATTTACTCAGAAGGAAACACCCAGCCATATTTTCCAAACTGAAGGACTCATCCGTCTGTGTGTGTCTGTACACATTCTAAGAACAAATCTCACACATCTTATTCTCACTAAAACAGACAAAGGAAATCACTCAAGCCCTTATCACTTAGATACCTCATCCAGGGAAAAGGAGGAAGAAAACCTTTTACATGTGGACACACGCACACACAATCACACAAACCACACACAAAGTACATGTGAACACACATAACTGTCCGACGTGAGTCCGGATGAGGTTTTAATGGAAGAGTGGGTTGTAATGTAACTAGCTGTGCACCAGCATGGAGGCACATGTATACATTCTGTGGTTTCTGGCCTGGCATCTCCGTTGGGCAGCCTAATGTGAAGTAATGGCTGGATTTGAATATTTTATCACTATATAAAGAGGGCTAGCCAAGCGACTGATATGGACTCTCTCTCTCCACTGACCCATGGGCAATATATCTCTCCTCCGAGTTGACCCCAGGGTAATGTTTCTTCTCGTTTACCGCTCTGTCCATTTGGTAGCCATCACTCCCTTTTCCCTTTATGTACAATATAGAATTATCCGTTGTGTGTGTGTGTGTGTGTGTGTGTGCGTGCGCAGAGGTGGACTAAGCTTGAGGAGAAATGTAATGTCTGTATAGACACAGACACACTGAAATCACTGACAGCCTTCACTCTCTCACACACAAACTGACTATTCCCTATACACTCACAGTCAAGTAAACACCCTTTTGCAGTGTGTGTGTGTCTGGGTGGTATGAGTAATCAGCCTCCGGTAAGACACCGTTGGGAGTTTGTTAGCTCTTCCTGTGTCAGAAGTGGGACGTGAGAAAACTCAAAGGTCAGCGGGTGAGATACTGCCTGCCTGTCCACACCCCCTTACTTTGACACAGGGAAACCAACGCAGATCTTGTTATTCACACTCTGAAGAGGAGGGCCAACCACCTCCTCATCTTGTTCTGCGCACACACACACACACACCCACCCACACACACACACACTGGCTCCATCGTCCATACACACTGTAGCTACTGTGTGTCTCAGTCCAGAGCAATGGAGGCCAGAGGACCGGCCTGCAAGCCCAGCCCAGCCCTATACTGTATGTGTGTCCTGGTGTAGTTATTAAGAGATTTACACCACCTCAAGCATCTGACATCCAGGAAATGATATATCCCACCACTGGTGGAGAGAAAAAGACGAGGAAAATGGATAATTGGGCAGTTTCTTTCTGGCCCTCGGTGGTCTGGGATGAATTGGCTCTTTGGGGATGAAAGTGATCATACTGCCTCCCACAGACACACACTCCATGTGCACACACGTACATAGACAACCTCACAGACACACACTCCATGTGCACACACGTACATAGACAACCTCACAGACACACACTCCATGTGCACACACGTACATAGACAACCTCACAGACACACACTCCATGTGCACACATGTACATAGACAACCTCACAGACACACACTCCATGTGCACACACGTACATAGACAACCTCACAGACACACAAACGAATAAACACACAGCAGTGGATCCCATGGCTGGGGTCCAGCTGGCATGGTGTGTGTGTGTGTGTGAGGACACACTGTTCAGTACTACCAGTAGGGGCTTTGGCTTGCCATTAGAGAGAAGCATGGGAGCAGAGGCTTCATTAGAGCAGGCCCGAAGCCCTAACCCAGGCCAAGTCACTGTTAACACCACTAATCAACTGAGATTCCATCCTTTTTCTCTTCCTCCTCTTTTATTCTCTCTCCCTCTCTCCCTCTCTCTTGCCTCTTTATATAAGACTTGCCCCTCAACAGTCCCATCTGGAATCAAGCACATAGAGGACATTAAACACACACTCTCTTCCTTTCTTCTCCTTTCACTCTTCTGGACGCGCCCCCTCTTTTCTCGTCTCTTTCTCTCTCTTTTTTAAACCTCACCCTCCATGACATTACACTTCATCCCAAAAGGAGGGGAACTAAGACCAGGCTCCTACGATAGATGTCAGCATGGGTTGTTTGTTTGCGGGCTGGTCCCAGCTTGTTGTTTAAGGGCCACGGATGTCGGCCTTCAGTTAAACTCCACGTTAAAGCTCTCTCCTCAGGCCTGACCCTGGATACAGCTTGGGTGTGTCTGGTAGACCACCAGTGCTTGACTCTCACTTTGCAGGGTCTCGGCCTGTCTGGAGGGGGTGGCTGGGGGGGGGGGGGGGGGGGGGGGGGCACGGGTGGTGGTGGGGGGGTTGGGTCTCAGGGCACCACCAACCCCTTTCAGTGGGGGTGGAGGGGTTCCTGCGGTGGGATGAATATTTAATGTGTCGGGGTGCACTTAGGAGAGAATGCCCTGTTTTTCTCGCTATGATATCATAACCGCAAGATAGGACTGGGAGCACGACACACATGAGGCCTGGACCTGCGAGGCTCTCGATAGGGAGGCAAAATGGATGCTGCAGGTTGGAGATTTACTAGCCTTCTCCCTTGGTCGCGGTCACGTCTTCTGAAAGCATTACGATAACGTCGACCAAATAAAAAGGCCGATATAAAAATGGTCTGGTATTAACGGTGCAGGGAAAAATGGGGGGCGATGCTGACGGGATGGCCGTTTCTCTGCTCGGTTTTCTCTTTTTCTTTCTCCGGGGCGTTCAGACCTTGAGAGGGGACACCGCGGAGACACGGCCGCACCGGGCTTCGCTCTTCTGCATTTGTGTTCCGACCGGGTGAACATCCTTTTTATCGAAGTTGATTGATGGGAAAGGTCCAACTGAGCTATCGCCCACCTCAGACTGCTTGTTTCCGCCTCTCGCCCCTCCCTCCCTTCCCTCCCTTCCTTCCCCCTCCATTTTGAAAGAAAGAAACATATGTTCCTTCCCGAAGAGCGACACGTTAAACACAGGCTTGTTTTAGTTGAAGGGCTGTGGGTGCGTTTTCATGGGCAAAGTGAAACCCTATCTGGGTGGCAAAGGCCAGTATGTGCTCTGGCCCTCTCCCAGGTCCTCGCCGAGTATATCTGGAGTGTAAATATTTGTATTCATCATATAAATGGACTTGATAGGCTTGAATGATAACAAAGGCACTGCCAATCACTACTTGTCTTTCAAACTGTTTGGAAAGTGAGCCTGCTGTGTTCAGACTCTGTCATAAGCTTGTTTGTATATGGACAGTATAAAGCAGGGTCCTGAAAGCCTTTCTTGCGCTTGGAACAACAATTAAGGGGTTTGACATGTCTAGAAAGTAAACAAACACTCAATGTTAGGTACTCCAATTCATGACATATGATATCACAAACACTCAATGTTAGGTACTCCAATTCATGACATATGATATCCTTTATATGTGTATGGTATAATGTTAAAAGCCCATTGATTTCAATAAGCTCTGAATCTATAATGGAGTCTAATAGAATGCTGCAGACCAGGGTGTTGTTTTTGACTGGTGCTGTTGACTTTGATGAGATGTTCTGACAGCATGCGCCCCTCCCTTCCTTTGCTGTGGATGCTGGTGGCAAGAGGATTCACTGTGTTGCAAAACATTTGGTGTCACAAAACAACACAGCATGCTTTCCCCATGGCCCGTTTAACTGACCAGGAAGCACATGATTCATGTGTCTGAACCCGCATGCAGTCCAGGTCATTTAAGAGGATGGGTGCTAAGTGATTGTCTGTTTGTTAGCGCTTCTGTTTAAGCCTTGAACTGTGACCCAGTTCGACCGTTGAGTGTTGCAGTCGTTTTTTTGGTGCTAGCGAACTTCCCCTTCACCGTCGGAGCCCAAAGCCGTTTCAACATCTGTTGAGTAAAGCCTCGTACACCTGTCTTCCTCTTCCTCCCTGTTTCCTCCCTCCCTCTCTCCTACCCTGTCTGACTTCCTCTTTCACTCTGCACTTGGTTCCTATCATGAATATAGAGACTCTAGCAACGGTGGCAGTACTGTAGTAGAAACACCGCCAATCACAAGGCTGGGTGTTCACGGTCTGGCCAATCAGAGCTCTTATTTTGAGGCTGACCTAGAAGGATGTGGGTTTTTATTCTTGAGTGGTGTTTGTGGCTGTCTCGTCTGGGCCTAAATAAATATGTCTGACGTGCAAACACACATAATCACACACACTACACCAGTTCATACACTGTGGGACCAGCCCTGTCTTCACTGTCTACTTTGGATTCCACACGAAAATGTAATTAATTTAAAAAAAATTCTTTGGAGGTAACCAGGTGAACTCAACATGCACAACATTCTCCCTATACTTCTCTTTCTCAGACTGTGCCAAGTTGTGCTACTGTGCCTGTCTGTCTGCCTGCTTAACCGCCTGCCGTTCTGCCTGTCTGCCCTCTATCTGCCTTGCTGTCTGTCTGTCTGCCTGCCTGGCTTCCTGCCCCCCGGTCTGTCTACCTGCGCTGCTATCTCCGGAGAACAGATGTCAGAATGGCGCAGGCTTCCCCTGGGGAACAGAGACCGAGTCTCTGACACGAGCGCTCACAGCGGAAGTCACAACTGACTGTTTGAGGCACGGCATGTCTTCCTCTACTGATGAGACGATAAGTTTGCGTTCTGTGTGTGTGTGAGAACATGTTTGTGTGAGGAATAGGGGCCATGCCACACTGGGACGGCGCTACAGGCTGCAGGTTGAGGCAGGCGAGATGAGTGTGAGGGGTGGACCCCTCCATCCCTCACACGCTCAATAACAATACGACAGACCCTGTGTCACGTCAACAGCAATCATCCTCCTTTGTTGCACGGCTCAGCGTGTCTCTCTCTCCCCTTCAGAGGGATTCTCAGGCCCTGTTGGCAGTTTGCCACCATGCAGCCCAAAAGCCTCCCAATGCTGCTGGTTCTGCACCGTGCAACAGAGAGGGCCCTTCCCCCGGCCCAGGTGACGGATCCTATTAGCGAAATAAGCTGCTTTGAGAGTGTTGTGTTTAGCTCAGAATGTGAGAGTTTGGGGCGGTAACAGTGTGAGTGCGTGTGTGCGTTTGTCTGCAGGGGTCTTCCAGGCGTCACAAGCAGTCAGCTGCGGGGGCGGGGGGGGGGGGACTTTGCAGATCTGTGGGAAAGAAAAGCGAGCCGTCGCATGCACCAATGCAACACCAGCAGATGTGTCAAACGGTTTCGCCTTCACACATCGGTGCCTGTGACACGCGAGCACACGCGTACGCACGCCACACACACACACACACACACACACACACGGACTAGCATGTATGGGTGCAACACACAGGCATTGTAGAAGCTTCGCTCTCGCAAGCTGCGCATGTTTGCATACGCACACACACACACACGCACTGTTCTGCAGAATGACAACTGACAGGAAGGACAGGCACGACGCCCCGACTGTGTGAACAAAAGCTTGGGAAAAAGGGATTCATGGGCGGGGGAGTGTGGATCTTTGTGTGTATGTGTTTCAATCCGTGCTGTATTTGTCATCGTTTTATGTGGATGTCGTATCATCCTGATCCATATCGATGACTACAGAGCGTGGCAGGAAGTAAGACTCTCAAACTGGAACCATCTTCAACTACTGTAACTCAAAGTAACTAACCTAGCACAGAACTGTGTTCGAGCAGAGCACACCATGGCTGGTAACCACTGTTTTACTGAAGATATCGTCTGTCCCCCCACACACACACACACACACACACACACACACGCACACACACACCTCCACACGTCTATTAATGGCTGACAGTTCCTTCCCATTAAGCCCAGCCAAATAAATAGGCCAAACCGCACAGTAGTCCAAATACAGTGCCTTTTCCAGTAAGCAGCAGGTGCTTTACTCCCACATGTCGTCCCCCGTCCCCCCCCCCTCACACACACACACATACACACACTCCTTGGCGTAGAAAAACACATTTATTGTCATAAAATGTAGCAAAATATTCCCTAGTACTCCATTTATTTGTCTAAATCCAGATCTATGCCTTTTTATTGAATTAGGTCTAAAAGGTCGTAATGGCTCCCTCCCGTACAGGTCAGTGTAAACAGGGAAGGGTAAGCACACAGAGAGGCCATTTTACTTCCCCTTATAGTTAGGTAAACAGGAAAAGCAGACGTTTGGGCAGTGAGTTTAGAGAGAGGGGGCGATGGAGAGAGAAGGGCCAGGCTGTTAAAGAGCAGAAGTTTTTTTCTCTCTCTGTATTTCTAAGAAAATATATCCCCACACTCTCCTTGCATCATCAGAGAGAAATTAAGAAATTGGAGCGAACGCCTGAGTAAATAATGTGATAATTCCTTGCGCCTCCACCGTCTACTGGTGACGTCTGTAGATACAAAGTCAAAAGTAGTTCTGAGGAAAGAAAGAAAGGCCATTCTGGCCCTGGGGCCCTGTGAGTGCACATGGTGAGGGCCCGGCGTGTGTGTGTGTGTGTGTGTTTGTTTGTCTGTATCCAGACGGCAGCAGACTACAGACTTTGAAGCCTGTGAAAAAGGGACCAGAACAAAGTCAGACAATGCTGCATTCTACTTTTCTCCTGACTTCATACAGACTTTGACATTCATCTCACAATGACTTTCAGGAGAGCAAACAGAGGGATGCAGAGAGGGGGAGAGGAGGACAGAAGGAGCTAGAGGTAGGATTTATGCAGTCTCTCTCTCTCTTTCTCTCTCTGTGTCTGGTTTGGGTATTTGGTCTCAGTTGCAGAGCTTTCACTGGGAGGCTTTAGTGGGATTATCTTCCCCATGTGCTGTAATGAGTGTGTGTGTGAGGTGGGGGGGGCTCCTGGTAGTGTGTCAGTAGGAGTCAGCACCTGTGAGGGGGGGGGCTCCTGGTAGTGTGTCAGTAGGAGTCAGGACCTGTGAGGGGGGGGGGGCTCCTGGTAGTGTGTCAGTAGGAGTCAGCACCTGTGAGGGGGGGGGCTCCTGGTAGTGTGTCAGTAGGAGTCAGGACCTGTGAGGGGGGGGGCTCCTGGTAGTGTGTCAGTAGGAGTCAGGACCTGTGGGGGGGGGGGCTCCTGGTAGTGTGTCAGTAGGAGTCAGCACCTGTGAGGGGGGGGGGCTCCTGGTAGTGTGTCAGTAGGAGTCAGGACCTGTGAGGGGGGGGGGGGCTCCTGGTAGTGTGTCAGTAGGAGTCAGCACCTGTGAGGGGGGGGGGGGGCTCCTGGTAGTGTGTCAGTAGGAGTCAGGACCTGTGAGGGGGGGGGGGGGGCTCCTGGTAGTTCCTTCCAGGCTTCCCCCTGGCTCCCTGGGTCCTCCCCTGCTCCACTTCCACACAAAGTCACTGGAGACGAGTGTCCAACTAAGACTGGAATCGAATGGAAACGAGGCTTCCTCTCAAACGAATAAAAACCCATTCAACTGAGTGACTGCATTCCATGCGATTTATCAGTCTGACAATATTTGCTCAGTTTCTAATCGCCGTAGCCAAGTGTGACAGAGAGAGACAGAGGGAGAGAGAGAGACCCAAAGGCAGAAAGAGAGATATAGACAGACAGAAATGGACAGAGAATGACTGAGAATGACTTAGAATGACAGAGAGAGAGACAGGGAGACAGGGAGACAGAGAGACAGAGAGACAGGGAGAAAGTTGCAGGGAGTTGCCCCGGGTCATTCCAAACAATTCTAGAGGGGAAACGTTTTCAACGACTTGTGTCCAATCGGATGCACAGAAGGATCATGAGTTTCATGTAATGAGGTTTTTTTGGTTTGTATTTTTTTTTTACTGTTTTCTGTCCTCCCCAGCAGTGCGGATTGTGACTCTGTCTCCACAGCCTATGATTAGTCTGGGAGGGGGCGGCAGTGATCAACAGGAAATCACCCGACGTCACGCGACGTCATGCTGTCTCTCTCTCCTCTTTCTCCTGGCACTAATACACCTGTAGGCCCTTTTTTATCCTTTCAAAAACACCCATCTCCATTTTCAACATCAAAGTGGCCTTTGAGAGAGCAATTCACACCGAGGGGCGAGCCTTTCATGTGATTTGCAGAGCTATAGGCGTGGCCGAGCAGACGACTTAAAGGGGAGGACACACCTGGCAGGTGCATGGGTGCACACAGGTCTACACACACACACACACACACACACACACCTACACCATACAATGTGAACATGCACACACACACACGCAAATATCTGTCTCTGATTAACTTTGAAGAGAGTCAGCAGAATCCCAGGGAGAGTCCATTGTTTTGTGTATTTGCATACGTCTGTACAGTCTGCATGCCAAATGCAAATAGAATCAACCTGACAACCCAGACCCCCACCCACCCTGACCCCCCCCCCCCCCCCCCCCCCCCCCCCCACGACTGCTTCTGTCTGTGTGAATACACCCAGCAGAGTAAATACAGGCAACCAATACGCTACAACTGGGGACTGTTCTGAGAATGTTCAAGACTTCCTTTTCGATGCAGTCAAGTTCATACACGCCGAGCATGCATTGTTTGTATGAGTGACCGGTCATCATGACAAAAATCACCTGTTGCAAAATGAAGCAGTATTTTTAACACACCGTCCAAAAAGTCCTTACTTTTAACACTGTCCCAGCTCTGGTGAGTTCATGCTCTTTTGATTCATACACACACACACACACACACACTCTGCAGAACTCAGCGGGGAGTCAAGGGCGGGATGTGTGAAGGGGATGGGGTGGGGGGTCTGCTTCAACAGGGAGGGTCTCGACACTCCCGTCACATCCTCCCTGTTGACGTCTCTTACTGTCTCTTCCTCTTTTCTCTCTCTCTCTCTCTTTCACAGTGGCTTTCTCTTCCCTGAAATGCATTGACGTACACAGAGCTGCTTCTGAGAAAGCAGTGTGGCCTCTGACTTGAGAGGGAGCTTTCTGGGGTTGGCTGGCCCACATTTAGTAGATATTACACAGCCGTGTCAGAGAAGAAGAAACCCTAGCATCATGACACGGCAGAGAGTGAGAAGACAGAAGGTGTATGCACCTCTATGCATGTGTAACTATTGTCTGTGTGTAAGTGAGCACAGGGTTGTATGGTTCTTCCACTGTCTCTGTTTGAGGAAGCACTGTGTGTGTGTGTGTGTGTGTGTGTGTGTGTGTGTGTGTGTGTGTGTGTGTGTGTGTGTACGTGTACGCGATGTGTGTTTGTCAGCTCTGTCCTTTCCTTTCATCTCTGTGTTTTTGTGTGTGTTTGTGCGCTCGTATGTTTTCATTTGTGCACAACAGTGCTGAGTGTTTTATTTTGAGGCGGACCGTTGCCGCGGGCGATCTCCAGTCCTGTCCATCAGGTTCCCAGACTGGATCTGTAAACATTAATAAGCCTTCTTCCCTGTGTGCCAGCCGCCCTATAGCCTAGTGCTCCCAGCCATGCAAATGTTACAGGCCCCCACAAACAAACAATAAACCCCTCAGCAATCTGCAAGGCAGGCAGACAGTCAGACACTAAACTGGTGAAAGTAGGCAAGGCCGAACCAGGCCTGGTTTTCCAGGTCCCTCATCACAACAAAAACCCCATTAGCACGTCCGATAATGCTACATGCAAAATGAATGAGTAATGCTACATGATGTCGCTAATACGCACCCATAAACGGTGTCTTTTGTATGGTGTGTGTCTGGTGAGTTGTGGTTGTGACCATTATGGTGTGGGTAATCAAAAGAAAAACAAACTGCCACCTTGCACACACACACCTCTACACTGTGGCTCCACTAATAGTCCCACGTTATCAAATAACAGTAGGGTATGCTGGTGCTGGATCTCATAACTTGCCTCAGACTCGTTTCCAGACCAGTTAAATGGAACTTGTGGCTCGATTCCTCGTTGTCGGAATTAAACGACCAGTCTTTTATAGGGTGCGTGCGAACGTGGCCCAGCCCCTCCGACAGCCCAAGAGGGGCACGTGGACCGAGATGTCATACAGGTGACACACAGGAGACACCGTTAATGTCTGCGCCGGCTTATTTGACCTCACAGGAAGCCGATATTGTATTGACCTGAGAGACTCGCACAAACAAGCACATGCACTGAGCGAAGCTATTTTCTCGTAGTGCATCTATGTGGAGACAAACAGACCTCAAATCGGTATATTCGTGCCAGCAACTGCACTGCACTGCATCCAAACAAACACGCACAGACACACACACACACACACACAGTTGGGTTTTTATTTTCTAGTCCTCCCTATCTATTCTCCACACTGTTCTCTATTTCCAACGCCTCCTCAAATAGCCCCCAGCCTGGCAGGATGATGGGGTGATGCACCAACCCCCTCGCATACAGCCACTCGCAAAACCCCCATATCCCCTCCACCGGCCCCCACCACCCCTGGGCTACCTTTACTGGCCCGTTGGTCTGTTTTGACTGGTCTAAATCTGCCCTGTCCCAAATAACCCCTTCGTAGACATGAGCACAGGGCATAGCAATCCTGCCCATTCACAGTCCACTCAAAAACTGCACAGGATTACCACAATAAACACCATCATCTTCACAGGAATGGCCATGAAACCCTACCCTTATGACCAGTCTAACCTACCCTGGGCAGGAACACACTGATACACAACCAGATACACAATCAGCCTTTTTTGCAAGCTAATGACTCATCTGTGTCACCCTATCCTTCTCAAACATCTACATGGTCACACGTCTGACCGCACTACTGTATAGCTTCAGGATGTCTGACTGGCAGCTGGGGCTAAGTCTTCGTAGTGTTGAGTCAACCAGTCACTTACTGTATGTGGTCAACCAGGTTGGAGTGTCTGACCAGAGCAGTGTGGTCATGTGGGTCTGCGTTTGCCATATAGAGACACACACACAAACGTACTGTCTCCAGTATATTACAATTACTGGTCGAGCCCAAGACTGCTTGATCTGACAAGTTTAACTGAAATCTCTCTCTCACATACACACACACAGCTATATTTTCTTGTGTCATCTGCATCTGACTCATGTGGCACTTTTAGAACTGATGACACTCTCCTCTTTCAAAGCCTATGCCTGTAATAGCCCGTTTTCTCTCTGTGTCCCCCACCCCCTTTCTCTCTCTCTCTCTCTCTCTCTCTCTCTCTCTCTCTCTCTCTCTCTCTCTCACACTCACACACACACACACACACACTCTCTGTCTCTCTCTCTCACTCACTCACTCTCACACACACACACACACACACACACACACACTATGTCTCTCTCTCTCTCTCTCTCTCTCTCTCTCTCTCTCTCTCTGCTCCTTGTACACAACCTACTACATAGTATTCCTATACTACTATACAATATTCCACCATACTAGCTTACTGTTCCATAGTAATGAACCACTTTTACATTCAAGTGTCAGTACAACTGGACAAGCCATGCTGGACTCTTCAGTGTGTGTAGAGGGGGAAAAGGGGGAGAGAGGGTACTCACTGCGTGGTTCCCTTGGTCCGTCCACGGTGACTTTGATGGCACGGTGGTAGGTGGCTACCTGAGGTGGGCCGGTGAACACTGTAATGGTCAGGGTGAAGCTTTTGCCTGGTGAAAAACATAGTGTTAGTTACCTTGCTACAACCTACGGAATCAACTCATCTTCAAGTACACTTGAGATTACCCTTGCTTTGTGAGGCTTTTTCATTAGAATATGGGTCGATTTTTTTTTATCATAAAGTATATTGTTTGCAACCGCACTCGGCTTGCATAATTAAATCCGCCACCAGATGACGTCCCTTTTAAGTTTGTGAATTAAGAGAGCGGACCACCTCTTTGAAAATGTGTGTATGATTCTGATTATTGAGGGAATATGTTCCAGATTGTTCGAAATTCTCTACAGTGACAGTTTATTGTTCAACAAGGCTGTCTTGCATGAGCTTCCTTGAGCTCCAATCTGCATGAAAGGCGAAAGAGAGAGAGAACGTGCAACGGTCCGTTTATTCGTCCTAGGCTATGAAGCGGCGCTTTCATTTAAAAAAAGCATCTCTTGTTAAATAAGACTGTGGGGAAAGGAATCCTGAGGTGGGGTAATTGACTACAGAAATGAAAGGTACTTTTAATTCGGAGACGAAAGCCTTTTCCATTCATCAGTCGGCAACTATTTTAAGAGTAACATTTAAAGGGAAATATGCAAGTTCGTGGGCAGCGGCCAGCAGGATGGCTGTGTGTGAGAGATGGTTCAGATGGAATGCCAGCAATTCCTGCACTAGTTTCTTGAGGTGTGTAAACAGCAAAGCAGTCAAACGTGCAAAGCAATAGCACGGAATATTTTTTTTCAGGCAACTCCATGGCTGCAGCTACCCAAAGTGAGTGGGTAGGCCTAGGGAGAGTGAAAAGTAGGCGGGTGGCGAGATGCATCAGTTCTTGAGTTGACGCGGGGCTGAGCTATTTCATTATAATGCAATGTCTAACCACATATTCAAGTGTGTAGCCTCATAGACACTGATTTTTAAGACGAATAAGTACCTATAATTCCCATAATTAGACCCTGGCATAGCCTAACGTAAAGGGTGGCGCGCACTTGACACAGCAAATCGCCCCGGGAAATGAATAGCTACGTGGTTTTTCATGTGATGCTCACATTTGATAAATTAATTATATTTGGGTAATTTCATTTTCACATTAAAATTGATAAATTATTCTTAAGCCTGTATATACAGAAGGCCATTGCGCAGATCAGGTGTTTGCCATGACAGGTAAACAGATTTAGGTAGACTCATAGAAGAACCATGTGACTGCCACAGTGAGAATATGGAGCAAATTAAGTTCCTCCTCACCTCGTCCACTCCTGCCAACAAAACGCAGGTCGTTGAACCGGGCCACCTGGTTCTTCATCACCGCAGACGCGTTTCTCAGCTCCGCAGAGTAGTTCTCGTCGTTTCCCGCCATCACTGTAACAAGGGTCCCGTCGGGCACATCACCAAGTGCGACAACCTGCAAGAACACCGCAGTCAAACCGGGTCATCATGCGCTCAACAAAATCAAAAACAGACTGAGTGCCAAACCTCATCCGGTGGCAGAAGAAAACCGCGTCTTGTATTTTCATCAAATTAGGTTTTAATATTTGTTTTGAAAATGTGGTCAATTTATTGGATAGGCTACAAATAACGTCCCATGCCAAATAAATGTAAACGTTCCAAAAATCATTGCCAGAGTCTCATGACAAATTTTACATAAATTATTATTTGTAAATTCTTGCAAAACCACAGATAGCATAAACTGACTAAAATAGCGCCACATAAATGACTTAATGTTAGTCACTGTAACTGACTACCGATTTTTAGGTCTGCCTTAAGAAATAGCCAAACAATTCGAGACGACACTTACGCTGGGAATGTATTTTGAATTTAATGTAAAATGTATATTTTGTCTACATTAGGTTTCCTCAATTAGTTACTATCGGTCTTCAGTTTCAACTGTGGTAGCCTATAGGCCTACACATCTAAAAAGTATTGTGCTTGTCAGAAATCAGTCATTGGCTATTTAATTAAGTAGGCCAAACTATAGCCTATTATAATTAAAGAAATACAAATTATAATGAACTATTTTAACAAAGATCAGATGCGGTATTAAAAGTTCCTCTTATAAACTGTTTAATCTCTATGCTCTAAACCTATTTTATATTTGTATGACTTTAGGTCTATATCATTGCGTTTAAGTATGCAACTATTGAATGCATTGGCCTACCATACCTCAGAATCGCTATTGTTAGCCTATTCGGAAGCCAAAATCTGTTAGTCATGGGTCATTTAGCCTACCTTGAAAGCCACAGGCAGAGTTTTGTTGCACCTCCAGTGTGAGGGAAGCACAGAGCAGAGGAAGTTTGGGCTGTCAGTCCGGACCAACTCTCCAGCGTGGTCTGCCAGGACGTCCACTACATTCCTTGTCTCAGGTCGTGTTCTCAGCGGCCCAGGAGTGCCCATGGTCCCGCTGCCGTCTCCAATCTTACTGCAGGGGAACGACGTGGATGGCGGCGTGAACCGTCTGGTGGTGGTTGGGTCTACGGGAATATGCATCACAACAGCTTGTGTCAAGGCCACTTCACTAGGTTTCTGGAGGGTGGTTTGGGTTTTTAGGAAAGTAACAGTCTTTTCCCGCTTTTCGGCGTTTCACAGCTCAAGTCCTGCGGTTTCAGGGGGATGGAGCTGAATGCGCAGTGAAATGTTGAGTTGGAATCTTGTTTTATCTCAAAACGATAGAGACGGTTGACTTTGAGCTATATCATCTGCCCAGGATGTAGCTGCTTGAGAAACATTCAGTTGCTCTTGTTTCTCACTGACTACAGCAAAACTAGAAAACCACAATCTCTCCAAGCGTTCTTACGGTCCACTGGTCTACGCTTTGCTCTATTCTGCGCTTGACGGAATGCCCACACAAACATTACAATTTCGACCACATATCCGAAGACAAATAGGCCCCAAACAGGTAACGCATTTAGCCTAAATCAATGCGGACTATTAGACTTTAAAGTAGATTACAACTGAAATAAAACGTATTATCAGTTCAACAAATACGATTATGAAAGTAGGCTGACTAAATGAAGTGTCCTGAGAGGGAGCAAACTATAATCCAAAAGTCGTCAAATGCGGACAGGTGATGAGTCCACTGAGTTGTTGACTTGCTTCAATGTTAAATGTGTCTATCACGCTTTGTGCCTGGAGCTCCTTCTATAGATTCTTGCCCCTCGGATGAGACCAGACTCCGTGGCGCACGCAGAAGATACTCAAAAAAGTCAGTCATTCAGTTTCTCTACTCGGAGGTTGGAACGCGGTTGTCCGATGTTTCACCATCAAGTGAACAAGTTCCTTTATCGAGTATTTGTCTCTCTTCCGTATATAATCTTATAGTTATCCTTGATGGATTGGAAAAATAAACCGAGGTAAACGTTAGGTTTTACTTGCGTAAAACAACTATTTCTCTCTCACTCAATAATATACGCTTGTGTTTGGAAGTTTAGTCCTATGGCAGGTTAAGCAGAGGAAAGTAACCAGAAGTTGCTTGACTGAAGGATGGTGTGAGAGTGAAGAGTGCCGTGATATTATTTACCCAAGTCATTTTAGTGCTGGAGTGTGGCGATGGCTTCCACCAATGAGTCGCCTGGGTTGGGCTTTCATTAGACCAATCACAATCTCTCCAATGTAAGCGAAGTGAAAGCTCTCCCTGCTCACCCTTTTATTCTGTTATACAGGTTATTAATTATTGATAGACTATGAATGTGTGCCTTTATGATTTTGATGTAGTGTGTTATTTGTTATTGCAAAGATTATTGTAACTAAGTATATAATGTTAGGCCTTTAACATTACCGACAATGCTACATCAATTCTTCTGATAAAAATTGTACTTTCTACACTGCCTGGTCCACCATGGGGGACATTAGCGAACCACTGGACTGCTCCAAGCCACAAAACTGTTATATAGGAAAAATAAAGAGAGAAAACAAAACAATATTTAAATCGTATATTTCAATTATTTCAAATACATTTGGAAAAGTGAAAAAAAGAAAAGAAATATGAGAATTGAAACAAGGCATGTCAAAACATGTCAAAATGCAAAACAAGCCTGCAAAGCATTCTTCTTTGTGCATGCACAATAATTAAAATGAAGGCAAATGGGTATTGGTAATAAAGCCGTCTAGACGTCACCTATAGACTTTTGTTTTGGATGGCATATCTTGAATAAAATGAATTACTCAATTTAGATCCGTCACTTTAACTGAATGGTCTAGGTCTCACGCAGAGTTGGAGAAAATGTAAACTAAATAAAACGTTTGACAGTAGCTCGACACAACAAAGCAATAGGACTATGTCACGTCACATAGCTTAGAATGTCTCCACACTGCCATCAATTAGGGCTTAAATATTTTATAAATCGTCTGTATTCCTTAAAAAACGGCACACCCATCCGAGAACGCTTGCTCGGTAATGTCAGAGTTTAGACACTAGTTGGCGCATTTGTCTTTTCAATGCCTGGGCCCGACCACAGGCAGCAGGCTGAAAAGTACAGACTGCATCTAAAAATCACAAGAGAAAAGCCAACATATGAAACTATTTATAACCTATATTAAAGGGAATAATTTCGCTGTAACGCAGCAGTTTTGTCGAGCTATAACTCGAACGAAAATTATGCTTGATGCAGATTATCTAGTAAATGTATTTATTAAAGGATATTTAGGATATAGACTGTTTCTTTTCTGGGACGAATTACGCATATTTAACATTTTCGTACTCTTCGTTCATTAATGTAATTAATTTATGTATTTTTTATTAAATGGGTAGGCTACTTAATTTAGGCTACCTATTTCATTATCTGTTACCGAACGTGAATTGATATTTTACAACATTACTAGATTTTACATTAACTTGTGGGTTTTACAGGTGTACAGTCCCATTTATTTAATGCAATGCAAAATGTTGCCGAATAGTGAACAGTAATAATTTATCGGCCTATTATTTTAGTAGGCTGACTGAATATTGCGACACTTTCGGTAAATATAGTGTAAATTGATTGGCATGCTATAAGTTGGTGTTATATTTGAGTTAATAGCTTTTATTTGATTTAGAGGTGGTTTCTTTTGGATATTTTTATTATAAAAGATTACTTCAGAATCAAAAACAAATGTTGACCATCTTCCTTCTATAGATTAGGCTACATTTTTAAAAGGCATCGAATTATATTTTTTGATTGTTATTTTTAGGCCTATAGTCCATATCAAAATCAGACAGTGACATAGACTGAGGCAGATAATAATTTTTGATAATGTTGTCACAAAAATTGACAAATGGTGCATTCATTCTAAATTGTATAGGCTGTGAGCCCACTATCTCTACAAAATCCCGGCACATTAAACTGTGCAGTAATAGACCTATAGGACAATTATCCTTGTTTAAATTGTGTATGTAGGCGTTTGTGTGTGTGAGTATTAGACAAACAAACATACGTTTAGAGGTTTCGAGACGTGAGGAAAATGGTTGGGAAAGATGATCATCTTACCTCGTCAAAACTAGGCCGCCAAAAGAATAGTCATTTAAAATCAAGTTGGGAAGCGTTTTGACTCTATTTGCACCCCTGCATGAACCCCCGCACTTCATGGCATCTTCAAAAAAAAATTTACAACAAGAACAGTTAATGACATATAGTAATTTTATCTTGCACCGTACACTCTGTTAAAGTATTACACAACAATAGAAGAATACTCTGAAAAGGTTCCATATAGAGGACAGTCTTTTGGAGAGCTCATTTGGTGTGCATGCAGGACCTTATTTAATGTCGTTGAAAGTATCGCCTATCTGCTATTTTGGGACAATGAATATGCTAGACAGGGACAATGACGGTAATATTTCAGTCGGCCTACTGCTTCAGTTCATTATTAATATCTGACCACACGTCCAACTACCATGCGCTGCACTAATGTGTGCTTCGGGCGCCTGTCATATTTAGACTTCTACATTTCAACACGCAGTTTCTACGGTTTCAGCCGCACAGACGTTGAGGACAGAGCCCGCCGTGCCCCTGAACGATTTTTAATGATCCAAGTGGGTTCAGCTACAACGAATGTAGAACTCCTGGAGGATATTTGAAACCCCAAACCCACATCATGCTCTACCAATCCCCCCCTCCCCCCAATTCAAACCCTGTGCAGTTCAGCAACAGGAGGCCAAGGTCTATTTTGAAAGAAACATAGTGTGGCCTTAGATTTCTTTGTTCTAATTTAGTCACTGAACAGTACATACAAATTGATTAAATAAAGAAACACCTTCCTTGGGACAAAATTATAATAAAAAATAATTATAATTGGCCTACTTTAAATAGTAGCACTATAAGGATTGTAAACAACTCTGATTATCTCATACTTTCTGTAATGGTAAGGCAGAGACATGATATGAAAGCTGATGGTTTGAATATGATCCCACTAACTGAGAACCCAGAGCTAGCCTGTGGGAAGTAAACCTACACCTGCCTGCCTGCCACCCAGCTATGGTAGATGCCACTGTAAAGCTCCTTTAAGAGGGAATAGTTTCAGATAGGCCCACATTTTCATCTCAATATTAGTCCTGTCCCAAAAGGTGGGCTATTTTCAGAAAAGTCCACACATGGCATTGGAGGAGACCCATTCATTTGAAAAGGGGTCTATGAGAGCAATTAGAAATAGTTTGGGGTTAAATGATGACATAAGACAAAGATTTCTATCTTTAGCGGCTGTGGTGGTCACACATTTCTGTACGTTCACAAATTACAGGGCAAGCTTGGCCCTCAACCCACCGAATGCATTCCTTCCGAAAAGTGTCTCCTCGAATTTCAGCCGGGGGTTTCTGCTTCATGGAAATATGAGTGTTCTGAATGGACGACTGCTATGAAATAGAGTTTTCTTCCTTGCGGATTAAATTAGCTCTACTTTTGGGCTGAGGGTGTATTTTTTTATAGGAATGATGAATTCTGTGGTGAACTTGGAATGCCAGGCTTGTTTACCCTTCCCTTCTTTTTGAAATGGAGTTTGCTATGAAATGGACATTGACTGATATGACAAGAGTGTCAGTTATGAGCTTTCCATCTAAGCATGACGCAACTCATCAAAGCCGTTTTGTCCTTCATTCTATAAAGCAAATCCTGATCTTGAATTGGGCTGTTTACACACTGTGTACACTGTAGAAAGACTTTGAGAATGATTCACAAGGACGAGTGGGCACAGATTGTTTAGTTTTGTACACAGGCACTGAGTTTGTGCTGATCCCTGTCTCTGATGGTGATTACACAACGTGTCAGCACGTTGAAGTCGGTGGTCACTGTTGTCCATTTTGATGTGCAGAACACAAAATAAGAACCATATTGAACAGCTTTCATGATACCGTTATTCATACTGTATATCATCTCCGAGCAAATTAGCCATATCAGTGAAAGCCTGGTGCTGGTGAACTATAGACACTATGGCTATAACACTTTGAAAAGCTTTATTTGGAGGTGCATCTACCCTGCTCTTGAACCCAAATCCCAGTCATTTACAATCAACAGATCAGTTTCAGGTGTATTGTTCAGTTCAGTTCATCAATTCTCCAAAACACACTGGGACCAGTCATTCTCTTTCAATGCCAAGACTAAAATTTGACTAAATACCCATAATACACACGTAACTCATGAGAGCGTCAGGGTCTAATTCAGTCTCCTTAAAAAACATTTGTGATAATAGACATCACATGGAGTGATGAACGAGTTGGTGACATCTTCCAAACCAGCAGCTAATTGCTATGTAAGCTTGTGACAAGCTGAGGTACAGCCAGCACAGGAGAAGACAATGAGCACATTCATCTCTCATGCATCTTTAATATCCACTCCTACATGTCTAAAAAGGGGCAGAGTGTAGCCAAGGTATTTATTTTTTTTCATTAAAGGGCTCTGATTGAATAGATTAATGACAGCTGGGGGTTATATAAAACTAGTCTAGGGGAGCTGTCACCTTTCAGTCCTCTACATGTGAAATACAGTACAGAGTACAGTATGTGCGTGCAACGTCTGCAACTCACAGAAGAAAACTCAGCAGGCTACATTCAAACACTTTTTATTTTGCTTCGTGTATATGAATGGCATTCATCTTTTTGGCCTGTTATCTATATACAGTGTGGGGAATGCTGTGTGTTTAATGTGATTGTGCCATATGTGTATCTTAGGGTAGTGTGTGTGTGTGCTGGGAGAGTGTTCCCCTCTTCTCTAGAGGGGGCAGCTTTTGGTGCACCTTGGTGTCTGTGTGTGTGTATATGTGTGTGTCCTACCATAACATGAGGTGACAAAGAATTAACTCCTGTTGCACATTTTCAAAGGTAGGATTTTACTTTGACCTACTGCTTTGCTAACAAGTCTGAAGCTACTGCATGCACATTTGACTTTGATCAGTGATTGGGGTTGATGTTGTGGTTGTAACTGTGGGAGAAATCAAGGATTTCTTATGTGACTCTGTTAATCACAATCAGTAGATCTGCCAGTGCATCATTATTTGGTCATGTATTCTGTGCTATTAATTAATTATCATATTGTATTCATATTGTGATTGTCTCTGTCTCAACCTGTCTGTAATAATAGAATAATATCTATTGGCTGTGTTATATTTGTTTTTGGCTATTCATTATAAACACTGTCCTCTGACCTTCATGCTACAGAGAAAGACTTTGCTGGTACCACTGCGTGTCTGAACTGGTCATTTTTATGTTGAGGTGTTTGTTGAACTCTCTCTCCAATCAGCTGGTGGTCTTACACTTATGAACCCAGAACCTAAACTGATAGTCACACTGTTCAAGTGGAGACAGATCGAACTGTCTTCCAAACACCCCACCCATGTCCTCCACCCATATCCTCTACTTTGCGGTTGAAGGTGACACGAGTGTGACCCTATATGTCACCGTCAGTCCACCCTCATGTCATATGTTGGGTACACTCCTCCTTCGATGACAGTTAGTTGTTTGTGATGTGGTCTCGACGGCTGTTTATGTTTTGTATCCTACTAAAAGTACCATATGACTGTACACTCCAGGGCTAAGCTGTTATAGGAGTTCTCTCTGCAGGGTTTTGATCTAGAGGATTTGTGTTTTGTATACAGGGCTCAGCCGTGGAGAGGCACCATAGGGTGAGAAGGTTAAAATGCTGGTGATTTGATTATTGTCAGTTCAAGACCCAGACTATGTAGTCAACCAGAAATTATAATCTAAAAAAAAACTTAATTAATACCAGTTCTATTGTACTGTAGGGTGCAGGTAAAATAACAATTAGAGTTGGCGTTAGAGAGATAAAATACCGTATCCGGCAAGATCATTGCCTCTAACTTCTCATAAAGCTATTTGATTTAAATGAGACCCTTAAATGTATCATCCCATCCATCTTTGAGTTGAGGTTTTTTGTGTGAGTTATAATCATTTCTCCTCCTTCTTTGTCTCTGTCTGTCTTGTCTGTCTGTCTCTGCTCTCTCTCTATCACACACACACACACACACACACACACACACACACACACACACACACACACACACACACACACAGACAGACAGACAGTGTTTCTCCGTCTCTGGCGAGAGCTTCTGATGCAAGGACGGCAATCTGTAATCTGTAGTAATTGCATGTTGCAGAAAAACATTTTTCCGCTGTGGTAATCGCTGCAATATGTGCCGTGGCGTTGCCAAAGTGACAGCAGCACCCCAGCCCCCCACACACTCTCTCTCACACACACACACACTACACAGCCCTGACTCACTCTTCCTTTGCCAACTGTGTCCGGCTACCATACCCGTAGACCTAGGCTCCTGGGGATGGCTGAGAGAGATAGGCAGCTGTGGGAGACAGAGGAACTGGCAGGCAGCACACACCTGTGGCACCATGGCACTGGGTGCATTCACCTTGAGCAGCAGATTTATAGTTCCTCTGAAGTTTGACAGTTTAACTGCCAAAAACGGAGCTGCCACACACAGACCAGGGAACAGCCAGATCCAACTACATTTTATAGTATTCATACAGCACCCAAGAAAGCTTGGCTGCTATTACTGTATTGCAAATTACAAGAAAGAATTTAACTTGTTTTACCATTTACTTCCGAAGTCAGATTTGTACCCAAATGACCTCTGCTTTTTTATTAGATTTTTATTTTGTTGAAACAATTTTACGTAAGTTCAGTTATTGAGTATTGAGTCACTAGTGAGATCCCCGAAGCCAAGTTCAGGGTAGATATGAGAGCTGTATTGGTCTGTGGCTGGACTGTTGATAGATGTTTATTAACCAATCATCCGCCACTACACCACTTAAACACTCCTCAATTGGTCTGTGTGATTGTTTGTGAGGTCATCACCCACTATATCACCAGCCCACACCCCACAACTGCACAGCAAGGTTGCGGCCAAACTGCGGCGCATGTCTATGAAGTCACTGCCCACCAGTTCTCTGTTCCGCCACTTCAGCAAACATCCTCACGGTCTACGGCTGTGGCCCCTCCTGCGGCGCATGTTTATTAAGTCATTACCCACTGCCACACACAACACACACCTCTACCCAACACAACCACCAGGTATGTCAACTAATTTAGCCTGTGTTTCTATGCACTCTTCAATGGGTAACAACAGTTTCCTATGCAACCTACTTAACCACGAAAACACATACAAAAAGGACAAGTAATGCTCCAAGACATTTATAGACACACGGTACAGACACTGAGATTACAACCAGACTATCCACTGTGTGTGCAAGCCTGTCTTTCCTCTCTGAGCTATTACTCTGCCTGCACGCGCCATCAAACCTCCCAGCAGTTGAACTACTTCCCCCGTGTCTCTATGGAGTCTATGTGAGATCAAACACGTCTCGCTGCTGGACCAAAGAGACAGATCGCAGCTCTGGAAACCTTTCAGTCTGACAACAAGACATGTTTGACTGGCAAACTCTGACGATTCCCCTCCACTCTCTCGTCTCTGCCAAAATGGGAGCCTGTCTGTGACGATCACTCTGGATATCTCACACAAATATAGAATCACCACGAGGAGAGGGGGGGGGGGGTGCAGCAGGCCCTGGAAACGAGCCCGCCGGCTCAGAAAATAAGTTGCAAGGCGTCCTCCTCTCTCGCGCGCAAAAGTTGAAGCCTCATAACTCAGTGTTTTCCCAAAATGAAATCGCATGTGAACCGTATATTAGGAAGCGCGCATGGCTGCCAGCAACCACCAGGGCCATTATAGCAGGGCCTGTAAACCACATTTTCACCAGTAGACAATGCCCCTTTGTGCTCGTGTGTGGCTGTCCCCTCTGCCGGAACTCCAAAAGAGGAGCCCTGTTCAATTAAACAGAATAGAGGAAGAAGTGCGGAGAGGAGGAAAAGGAGAGAAGAGAGTGAGAGGAGATAAGGAGACCTAAACGGGGCGAGAGTCGGCGTACTTCTTCAGTTAATTAGCATCAGTCGCGTTAGGAGAGACAGTAAGGAGGGCCTGCCCTCGTTTAGCCTCGTGGCAAGGGGGACCTTTTGATGTGGTTGCACGAGGAATGCTGTTGTTCGTTCCTCCTTGCAACAAAAGCCACATGTTTTTGTGTGTAAAGAACTTAGGTCTCACCACTGTGACATATGAGGAACATGACAAGGTATCTAACGTATGACTGGCATGAACACTCTGATGGAAAAGTCTGTCACAGAGATTTTCATTAACAGTAACTTTGTCAGTGTGATGTTGGTTTACTTTGATGCTGATAACCGCTAACCATCAGTTTTGGTACACTGGTTAGCCTAGAAGTAACCTTAAGATACGGTGTAGTATTTTAAATACACACACTGCATTTGTCATGCACTGTCTACAGTGTCTGAACTATTAAACTCAATTCATCACTTTTTGGTTACTCAAAACTGAGGTCATTCCAGGCTCTGTCACACTCACTCAAGTGTGAAGTCACTTCAAAGCCCCTCCAGATATTGAAATTGCATTTACTTCTTCCTTCAGAGGAGTTTGGTCTCCTTAGCACCATCTGACTCACTGCAGAGCCAGACCAGAATCAAACGGTGGCTGGGCGCTAGTTTCCTGACAACTGTCCATTCTACTTTCCTCTTCAGACGTTAGACAACTCTTGGAAAGAACTCAGTTAACCCTCAAGGCTTGCAGTCAAGAAAGGGTGTGTCTACTCTCACTCCCAGAGTAAAAGAGCTCATGAGACCACTAACAATCTTTTTGATCACTTATCACCAGTCACAAATCAACCCCTTTGTGCAAAATGATTACGGTCAATCATCCAGTTGAAGTCTAAATTGGAAATGTCTGCCACAGAGACAAACCATTAGAAAAGGAACAATGAACTCTAGATAAACTACATGGATGTCCTAAACCTAGATTAAACCTAAACTTGTACCGTTTGAAACATTTTAACTAAACATTTTCCAACGTGTTTTTAGTCTAGGACTAAGCTTTACTGGAGTCTAGGAAACCAGCATAATGTCCACAGTGACTGAATGTTTCCTATCATCAACTATATGACTAATCATTGCGAGAGTTGCCTATGCACAGTTAGCACCATGGCTGGCTACAAATTGCTAGCATAGCCTAGCAGCTAACTCCAAGATGTGTGACTCAGTCTTTGTGGCTGCTAGCTAATCACTTGATTGCTGTGTTTAGCCTTCTGGGTTCCTCCACATTGAGCTTGGCGAGGCTACCAACAAGCTAGCGACAACAAGGAGCGTTTGTTTATCCAATCAGTACCCTCCAGTCTGGTTATGCTGGTGATTGAGATAATCAAACTCCATGACTGACTAACTGTCCAATGTGCCATTATTCTGATTAAAGGAACATGTCTTGTTCATGTTGGGTAAGCCCTGGATAACACTGAATTATCAAACTGGTTATCGTAGCTCAACCAGCCTGACATGCATCAACAGCCATATTTTTTCACCAAGTCTAGGTACGAGGCCTAGTTAACTAAATATCCTTTGGAGTTTCTGAAACACAACCAATCTTATTGTAATAGTTACAATAAATTGTGTAAATAAATAGTAAAAAAGCTTGGGTTAGAGTCTAGAAAGAGTCTAGAATCTGTCGGAACTGCTGTCTGCTTTTAAAAGTAGTTATATTCAAACTGCCAGTTCTCCTGACTTGTGCTGAGGAATGAAGGGGTTCATGCGTAAGTCCTGCCTAGTTATTATAGTGAGGTCAGGCAGCATTTAGAAGGAGAAAACAGCATGGTCATCCTACTGACATACAGTTCTCCCCTGCTGACTCAGCAGCAGCAGCTACTCACAGTCAGATGGCTGTGTGCATGTATGGTCTTTCCTTACGCTTGCACTCACATGTGTCTGTCCGTGAGAACAGCATCTGAGCCAGACGGGGGTGGCCTAGCACCAGACAGTGTTGGGATAGACAATGGGGAGGCTCTCAGGGACTACTTCTGCTCCCCAGCTGAGAGGGGATTCCCTACGGTGGTGCCTTCTGCTGTGGAATTACAGAAGTAAGCAGCTGCAGAGAAAGTACAGAGACAAACCAAGGTTACCTTAGGCCATCTCTATTTTATACATGTAACACGTGTTGAATGCTTTATAAACGGATGATCAAAATAAAAGAAAAGCATCGTTTCACAGTGATCTCCCAATGAGTCCGATAAAAAGGTTCTAAAAGCTCTCACCCGGGAATGGTTTCTTAAAAATCTATTTCTTTTCTGTTAAAACTTTGTGGCAGCATAGAACCATCCCCCAAACTTGTGTTTTAGTATGCTAAGGACAATTAACTGTATGTAAACAAGCTGAGCAATTTCTGGGAAAACAGAGAAAAATAGAGTATCAAAAACAGTTTTTTGTTTTTCGCCTGAAGCGCCTCGCATCCTATCATTATCTGCATATTTTCTCCACCGTAATTAAGTTTTTTCTTTATTGCTTTTGGGAAGAGGGATGGGCTATGGATGTTTTGAGCATGATTAAAGAGGTCTTATGAGGAGGAAGGCTCTTCAGTCTGTGTAGTACTGTGATGTCTCATCTGGGAAAAACAAGCTATCTATCTATCACTGTATTCTGTATATGCTGGGGCCGACAAGGACTTTATTAATCCCCAGGCGGGGAAAATTGGGAATATTTGGATATTCCCAAATCTTTTTAATAGGACAGTTAAAGGACATCTTCCTACATTCTATTATGTTATGTTAAACAGACCAAAATGATACCACCATCTCTTGCAATACCCTGCTGTTCATCATTGTCTATTATGAACCGGTAGGATATGTGACCGGGTGGGATTTGATGGGCTGTTTACTAGGTCTGTATCCATCCAGTTTAAACATATGCTTCACATGCCGGCCTACTACAAAAATGAGCTGCACGTAAAAAGGGCAGTACCCTACACCGCAGGAGTTCAGATACCTCAATATCCTGCTGTCGTTTTCTTTTCTTATTGTTTTGAAAGTTAGGGTGCTGTTTTATAACCTCTGTTAAACAGCTGGCTACTGCAGAGCAGGGCGGGGTCACACTGAGAAACAAGAGGATTCATCTGTGTCAAATTAAAAGAGATTTATCACTGTTAAAACCTTTTAAATGTAAATATATTAATGTTTATATATGCATATAAGATATACACACACCGTTAGTAATTTATTGATATTTTTTTTTATTTCTTACAGTTAAGTTGCTTGTAGGGGCCTAATTACTAACATTTTGGAGCCCTAAAAGTGCACTCGGCCTACGTTAAAACTTGGATATTATCAAATTATGGTTAATTATATGATAATTACCATGCTGACGCTTCTACTTGCGGACTGCCACACTCACCATGCCCTGATGATGGCGGACTGGTGGTAATCCGACAGTCTACAACTGTGGTCCACAACATCTGTTTTGCAACTAAATAATGATCATTTTAAACAATATAAGAGTGGACTTAATTTAATTGTCTACCAAAGAAAATGAATGAGATCATGCAGGGCTAAGCCTGATTTAATCAATAGCACCATATGGCCTTAATGAAATATCACTGGTCAATTAAGCACAATGAAGTGACTCAGCAGAATATTACAGCCATATTTGGTGTCTGCCATTTTGGAAGACCAAATCAAACAGTGATTATATTGTGATTATTTCCTTCTCATTATCCAATTATCTATATATTGTCAGTCTGCATACTTTCCTGCTTGCATGCGTTTTATTCAGTGTTCCAATGTATTTTCCATATTGGAGGGTCCCAGTTAAAATAGCTTGTCTAGACGTTATAAATTCCGCTGACATCCTGTTGCATTGTATCATGACTGACTTGGACATTTGTGTCTTTCACCATACCAATTATTTCACTGTACCACTGGGTAATTATTATGTAAGGCTGTAATACATATTTTCTCCTCTTTGTTCGTCTGAGGGTGCTGTGGTAATGTATTCAGCATACATTCTCAGAGTTCACTACCCTCACAACTGCCATAGACAATCAGAGAGCAACCTTTCAAATGTAGGCTAACTCTGGATGAACTTCTGCTCAGAGGACTGGGAAGGCACATTTAGAGTTCCTCCGTCCAGCCTGACCTAGTCTCACTGTGGCCCACTTATCCCCAACCAGCGAGAGGATCATATTCCCTTTCCACCAGGACGCCATGCTCCTTTAAGTCTACCTCAGTTTGTTTTCAAGATGAATTTAAGAAACATGTGTTGGTAGCCCCTCCAGTAACATTTGTTGATAGAAATAAAAGTTGTTCACAGTTCCAAAACACTTACTCCGTTTAAGGAATATTTCTAGTCAGAGATGCCAGTATAGTAAATATCCATATCAGATGGGAGTCCAGCCACGGTGAACTGGCCTTTGCGGTTACTAGTCGAACCGCCAGAAAATTGTGTTTACTACAACACTTAGCACAACTTTAACCTTGACCAATGGATCATAGCCCGCAGCCAAATGATTGAGGGGGTAAGGGGGTTCTGGGATTGGCCAACCACAATGCCTCCTCCCCTCCAGACTCTACCTGGAAGCCATCTTGCTAGTGACCCCTGAAGGTATTTTCCATCAGGACGTGTTGACAGACAGTGAAAACGTCGAGACGGACGAAAAAGTAAATAAGTATCTCTGAACATTTACCAGACTAATCAAGTCCAGAGCGTCGTTCCCATCCAATATGCCCTCCGTTTTATAAATAGATTTTATACTTGGGCTAAATTGGAGACATCTTCTCCTCAGTGGCCATCATAAGATTTCTATTATTCGCCTCACCTTTTGAATATTAAAACTCAGAAATATCTGGTTCCAGATTTTTTTGCTCACTTTCTGTGCTTTGGCAATGCTACTATCTCTCGACCAAGGGGCTGTGAGCAGGTTCCAAGTATTATGAAGTATTCTTCATTATTAAGTACTGTGCTATTTATTTAGGAGAGCAGAACATTTACACATTGTTGCTGAAGGTCCAGCTGTTCTGGCACATTATTATGGCCATAGACTTCCACACAGTCACTCATCATTCCATTACAGTTATTGAAAGATTTCCCAAGGCATCCTTTGCATCAAAGAACTCCTTCAAGTCACCTTGAGGTTTTTCTATAATGACTAAGAATTTATACAAAGAGTTTGTCCAAAGTTCCTTTCCTTCTCACACAAATCTCGAGCATGTGTCTTTTCAGACTTTGTCAGAAGTTGTTGAACAACCCAGACCACCTCCCAGAATGCACCAGAATAACCTCACTACTACTGCGGCGAGGCATGACGCGTTTCTCACACAGAGAAACCCTCACTTCCATTCATACTGCGCAACAAGCCAAACGTATAAAACCATTCCCACCCTAATAAACCCAGCCTTTTTCTCTGCCACAAAGGGAACTGGCTCCCAAGAGCGTAACGCTCTAAAACGACCCTTGTATAAAGATCCTGCTGGGAACCAAACCGTCCTTCCAAGCAAAGGAAACACACTGGTGGGGATACTGGAGCCAAATAAATGACCCAATGCACAGCACCAATGAGATGGCCTGTAAACCAGGTACCCCACCTGATGCAAACATCAAACTCTGCCAACGCGTCAGACCCCGAAACCAATAAAGTTTCTACCCTTTTTTGAAATTGTTTTTACAGTGAGTTCTTTTGGTGTAGTTAATACTGAATTGGTAACATTTTGGAATGGCCTAGTAACAATTGTGTGTGCGCTAGTGTATGAGGCTTCTCTGAGAAGAGAGCAGGTGTAACCTCCTTGTGGTTATTATCGGGGAGTGGCAGCAGCACCGTGAGGCCGGATCAGATGAACAAATCATAGAGGATCACCATTTCACACCAGCACAACATTTACACGTACAGAAGCACACAGGCAGAGAGCATTAAGGCATCACAACGTTCTCTGGTGTTCCAGTAGATTTTTAGTGTGAGACTTTTGTAAACCTCGCTCTCTCTCTCTCTCTCTCTCTCTCTCTCTCTCTCTCTCTCTCTCTCTCTCTCTCTCTCTCTCTCTCTCTCTCTCTCTCTCTCTCTCTCTCTCTCTCTCTCTCTCTCTCTCTATGTCTGTCTCTCTCTCATCTGTTATCATTCTCTCTCTTTCTGACTGTTTCTTTCTCTCTCTTTCTGACTGTTTTATTCTCTCTCACACACACACTCAATCTTCTACTTTTTGTCTCTCTCACTGATTGATTCTCTCACTCTCTCATTCTCGCTCTTTCGCTTTTTCTCTCTCTCTCTCACTCTTTTTCTCTCTGTCTCTCTCTCTCTGTCAACCACACTCCTCCTCTGTCTCTCAGCCTGAGCTGCAAGAGTGAGGTTTCTGAGGTGAGGCCTACTCTCTTCTCACGCGAAGGGCATCAGATGTTGCACATCACATGTTGATGTGTGTTCCCCCTCACTCTGAGAAAGATACTGCAGCCTCACAGGGTGGCGCCTCAAAGAATACAGTGCACATAATCGCTCTGTGTCTTCTGGTTTTTCTACATGTCGTATAGATTTTAATCACAGGTTCTTTGGGCTATATCTTTCTTCTATCTCAGTTTATTGCTTGTCATGAGGGAACACGGGAAAGATATAGTAATACATTTTGTGTACTTTGTAAGTCCATAAAATATTATGAAGGATTGTTCCTGCCTTTGGCGTTTCTCAGAGGGCGATACTGTTCAATTTAATTTATAAGTCCAGGCTTACGCTAATGCCTTTTGACATTTGAGGAGATTTATGCATATGCATTTCCATTTGAGATTCATGTATCATAGTATTAAAGTCAGGACTTGGAAACGTACACTAATCCGCAGACGTTTAACAGTCTTCTTGATTTTCATGAAGCGAGCCTCTTAATTTCAGTTTGATTTCAGTCACACACAAAAAGAGAATATCTGGGCCAAATTGCCTCGCCTGTGTAATGCAAGTTGTTAAACTAACCGCTGGGGTATTTTGCTTACATGAGGTAGTCTTTAACTTGAAACATTTTCAAATTGAATAGGACGATTTAATGACTTTTGGCCTTTGTTTTGCTCCACTTCGGCTCTTTTCTCTCGACAGAAGAATTGTAAAAGGATATTGCATATTCACTAATGATTTCCAATAGTGATTACAGTGTTGACCTTTTCTCAATTTTTTCAACCCTCATCCTATCTTTTTGAGAGCACATTAGTTATCCCTTCTCGCTACAGTGGACCTGCTGAAAAACAAAGTGAGACAAGCGAAGGCATCAGACATAAGAGACCTGGAAAGGGGAAGATGTGAACATTCAGACTTCATCCCAAATGGTAGAATTTGAAAATGATTTCATTTGACTGTGATGATTATCCTACTGGTGGGATAGCCTGTGCATTAATGGAGTCAGTACAGTTTCTGCTCAGAGCAATTGTATGGTAAAACAATCCTCTAATGTTACTAATGGGATGGATGGTAGTCAAATTACTGAAAATACCACAGTTTTCAGCAGACTGTATTCCGATTGCAATGTGGTGTAACACCTTACATTGACATTATGGAACCTTGCACACAACCCAAACACTGATACAACTAAACACTTATATATTTATATAAAATCAAGTATTTAATGTGTCCGACAGGACAGTAGAGTGCAAACAAAAGGATGCAGTCACTGTATTTAGTATTCAGACAAAGTTTCTGGACTTTGGCGGAGGACAGTAGGGAGAGAAAAGGGATGGGTGTGTTGTGAAGGGGGAAGAGTGAGAGAAGGAGAGGGCTCTTGTCAAGAGGAAACTATAAATGCCTGAGCGTCTGTCGACTCAGTGAGAACACTGGAACATCATCCTCTATCACTGTGGTTCCACAAGGGATATCACAGGCTTACGCTCATATGAGCCGCAGATGTGTGTGTGTGTGTGTGTGTGTGTGTCATTGAGTGAGACAGAGGGGGAGCATGGGCTCCAGAGATTTTAAGATATACTCTGCAAACAATTAGGAGCGGGTATTTCTTCTCCTGTGTCTGTCTCTCATTAACACTGCAGCGAGGTCGTAATGGAGGGGACGAGCTTACTCCTGCTGTTCATGTCTCAGTAGAGGTGGAAGAAACTATGGGAGCCACAGTCTCCTGGCCCCACTCCCATTGATGAGGCTACAGTGTATCTGTAGACCTACATATGTCCATTCAAATCATTTTGGATGAGTAAAACCGTTCAATGTTGTTGTGGAGCTTTTGGCTTGCTTTTTGAACTTTTACATTTGGCATGTATTCATTTAGCAGCCACTTTTAGTGACATACAAATAGTGCGTATAAAAAGTACAGCAGGAAATCGAGGATGAGAAGTGCATAGTTCTGCTTGTCAGAGTCAAGGAACTTTCTGTATTTACCTAGCACAGTGTAAAGTAACCAAATCTAAGCAACCTGGGACCAGTTCCATAAAGAGAGTTTACCGAATAAGCCAGGCTTGTGTCAGTGTCTTTCTCAGACACAAGCCTGGCTTATGCGATAAACTCGCTTTATGGAACAGGCTCCTGGTGCGATGAACAATAATAATATCTGAACTACAATGCAATATTACATAGTACAATGCAGTAAAAACGTCATATTAAAAGTGCAAGATTAAACAATTTCACACGTGGTGTCTGTTGTCAGACAAACTAAATAAATGAGTTGCTTGAATGGCAGTTTAGAATTTTTGAAAGTTCTAACCGCAAACTTAAAATACCTCAGCATGTCAAATCTTATAGAAAGTTGTGTCTTGTGCGTCTGTGAAAGCTTCAAATTCTACTTATTTCAGTGTTTGAATGTGGTAAAAATACATATTGTACATTTGTTTGAGGAAATAATTTAATTATTAAGACAAATATGCTTCAAAAAAATAATAATCTCGAAACCCAAAGAGCTTTGATCATTTCCAAGCACAGAGTCGTCTGATTGGGGTTACCATGGAAACAAATGGCCCTTTCATCAAGGCATGTCTAGCACAAGTGTATAGTAGTGCACTCACCCCACCACACCGACCAGAAGTACCTCCTGGAAGTATTCTAAAGGGAAGGAACTCGCATTTATCACAGTGTCTTCCAGTAAAGGCCAGGAGTACCAATAGAGCCCAAGATTGTTCTCACAGAGAGCAGAACTCTCTCTTGATAATGACAGTGTGTGGTGAGAATCCCATTATGGGTGTGCTCCATCAAGACTACATAAAACACAGCAATGAGGCCCATGACTTCAGGGATCCTATCCCTCAGCTTGCATGCTATGGCCTTAGCAACTGTGTGGGAGCACTTCCTCCATTTCAAGCCCCCATTCATGGACATTTAAGGATTTTCTACGTGTGAAAAGAAGACCACACACAGACATGCGCATGCTCACACAAGCAACACCCCAGAGGAACTGCAGAAGTCTCACTTCAGGGTGTTGCTGTCCATGCTTCTCTGAAACACACACAAAGACACAGAGCCCTAGAGCTGCCAAACAGACAAGGCTACCCACACCACTGGGAGTGAGGGGACTGACTATCAGAGCTGCCAACATCTCCCTCCCTCTGAATGCCTCCAGCAGCAGATACAGCAAAAGGAGACCAAGAAAGGAAGGTAGAGAAAGACCGACATTGAGTGGAGTGTAGGAGAGAGGGGCTTACCTCTTAGTAGAGTGCTGCTGTAGTTTGAGAAGGAGTCAAAGATGCTGTTGGAGGCCATGACAGGGGTTCCGGAACAGTAGCGAGCCACACTGGAGTCGCTAACGACCAGCCTTGGGAGAGAAACCAGAGTTGAAACAGGGAACGAAGGAGTGAAGTAGGGAAAGGGGGAGAGAAAGAGGAGGAAAGCGAGCGAGAAAGGACATCCTAGAACTCGAAGCCCGTTTGCAACCAAGAATTTGGGGTTGGTGACTACCGCAGGAATCCCTTAGCCACAAGCCTGCAAAGAGAGCAGCATGTGTTCGCAGCAACAGGAGTGGGAGACATGAAGAGAGAAAGAGAGAGGGAGAGAGAATGATGGAGTGAGATGGAGGGTTCGAGAGGGCGAGGGAGAGGGAAGACAAAGCGAAGGATTTCGAGAGTCAAGTGGAGAAGGTGTGAGGCCAGATCGCATTGTCGTTACAGCAGCACCATGTCCTCCCTCTCTAGGCCTGACAGGACTCACCGTGTTGGGGTGGAGGGTTCTCCTACAGGTCCTGGGTGGCTGGGCCGGGCCGGGCCGGGCCGGGAGGAGGGGCAGTGGGTTCCCCTGGCGGAGGGTGGGGTTGCAGGCTAAGTTTAGGCCCTCTCTCGGTGTCTTTCTCTCTCCGTCAAACGAGCGGTGGTGTCCCACGATGGTGGCTGGACTGGAGTGCTAGCAACAAGCTGAAGCCACAGCTTCTCTCTACATCCTCGCCATGCTCCTCACATACACACATACACAGACAGACACACACACACACGCGCTCTCAAACTGTGAGTGGAGGAGCCCACGTCACACAATCACGTGAGGCCGGCTCTCTCGGCCCCTCCCCTTGCTTTCTTTCCTCTCTCCTCTTCTCTCTCTCTCATTGCCTCGACTTTCCGTGGCTCTCCCTCTCACGCGTGTGTCTCTCTCTCTCTTTCTTTTTTCCCCTCTCTCTTTTGATTGGTTGGCCTTGTTTTGGAAATGTTTTATTTTCTTTTTTGAGTTCAATCCAGGCAGCGGCCTACACCACACTGAGTCTACGAGGCTCTCACAGGGCGCCTACACCAACGCAAACAGCAAGAGAGGCAAGAAACATGAAGCAGAAAACATAGAGAGTGAAAGACAGCTATAGACTCCACAGAGAGTGAGAAAGGGAGGAGAGTAAACTGAAATTCGGGCTGCCACGGGGGGAGAAAGAAAGGGGGGGGGGGGGGAGGAGAACAGACCGTTTTGGAGCGTTCACAGAGAGAGATTGTTTGCACGTACTGTACTTACAGGACTTTTAAGTGTTCATCTGACTGAGAGTGCATCTGCGTTTGTCACAACCGGTGGTTTTACGTCTGCAAAGCCGATCCACCCTCACTTACCACTTGATAGTATCGTAATGTTAGGCCCATAAGAAACAGCGGTGACAACTCCTCAACTTGCCCTCCTCTTCTGCTCCCTCCTCTGTTCTGCCTGCGCTCTCGTTCTCCTTTCCCACACCCTTTCAATCTCTCTGACTGTCTTCAATCTCCCTCCCTGCTCTATCGCTCCTTTATTTCACTCAAACTTCCTATATCTCTGTCTTTCTCTTTATCCCAGCTTCATTCCAACCAAATCCTTGTCCATTTTCAGCCTATCCTTTTCTCTAAACTCTTTTTCTGTGCCCCGTTGACAGGACCCGAAAAACAATATGTAGAAAACGGTGCAGTGATAGCAGATTGAGAATAGAGAGTAATGTAAAAGCGTCTGCTGGTATGTGTGAGGTTTTGTCTTTTGAACATGTAAACCGGATTTAACCTGATTGTGGTGTGACTTTCAAAAACTGTGGTCAACGTGCTAAAAACAGATAAATCTTCTCAGAGTTGCCACAGTTTGAACTAAGGCACAATCTGATCAGATGGATTGTGCAGATCATTCTCTCACTCTATCTACTTCTGTCATGTTCTGTATCCGTCTTAATTTCATGACTCGTTCAGTCTGTATTACCAAACAATAACAGGATATAAAGCAGACAGACAGACAGACAGACAGACACTCACAGAGGAGATTGAGAGATCCAGACATGCACACTGTCCCTGTAGTTTGTTCTGCAGTGTGTGAGAGCGAGCCATTAATGGGTGTGTTTCAGGCAACCTAGACTGGCCCAACTTCCCCTCTGTACAGTCTGTCCTTGTCACGCTAACCATGTCTGGCTTCGGACAACTGACCCAAGCCACCACAGTCTGGCCACTCACGTGACCAAGTGACCACCATGAGAAAGGTGTGTGTGTGTGTTTGTTTAAGAAAGAGACAGAAACCGAAACACAGAAACAGAGGGGGGGGGGGGGGAAATGTGTGTGGGTGTTGTGTGTTGAGTTTGCATGAACCTTCTCTCGGTGTGACTGTGTATGTATCGTGCGTTTACTGCACATGTTCACCCATCTGCCTCGATGTGTGTGACCCTGATTCATGGTCAGGGCTGCCCTAGGCGTGCGTGTGCGCGCGTGTAGCCAATGTTTGTCTGTGTGTGTGTGCGCGCCTTCGGGATGCCACACAGCCCTGTAAATGAGCAGTTGCCGTTGGTTAGGCGGCAGCGTGGCCTAAATGACACGGCGATGGGGAGTGTGGCCGAAGGCTGAGGCCGCAGGACGGCCCCAGGGCTTTTATCAGTCCATCCACACGGCCGCTACAGGCCTCCAACATAACCTCACACACAGACTGGAACTTCCCCTTCTCACACCTCAGCCGTCTGCCCTGGCCTGGCCTGGTCTGGTCTGGTCTGGCCTGGGATGGCATGGCCCTGCCTCTTTAGAGCCAGGTTGCAGCTGTGGGCTCAAGTGGAGGAGCTGGATATGAGTTTGTGTTTTTTTCAGGGCTGGTTACTCTGTAGTTGTTTATGAAGTAGAAACAAGTAACAGAAAAACATGATAGGACTGACATGAATGCATGTGTGTAAAACTTTTGTGGGGATATTTAGTTCGTAAATATTATACGCACAACAGTTTAGCCTATACATAAACTATTTATAGTTGAGTCTTGTTCTGCCTTTGTCATTTTTGCTCATATTCAAACTCATGGAGTTTACATAACATTGATATTTGTGATCCATCTTTATAAGAAGAAAAGCAGTTTCAGATGGTCTACAATTTCCCTATTTCGGGCTGTTTGTGGGGAGAAACAAGTGGCGTCTGTATTTTCAAAAGGGAACAGAGAAGCCTTCAACATATAAAGAGCCATCTGCTGCTTCTCAATAACTTCTCTAGAACTCCTGACAATTGAAAGAAAAAAATCAAGGCCTTCTCTTTGTCTTCCATCTCAGCATATCTTTGTCTAGGTAAACATCTGGTTGATGTTTTTCACCAAAAAAACTGCTTGCACTGCCCAGCTTCAAGATTATTGTGGGTATTTTCTCTATCCCTATTTTCCCTGTCCATGCCCTTGTTTATCAAGCCCCTGTATTTAAGCTTAATATAACTCCTGTTTTGCTGAGAAAACTGTGTGGTGGTTTAATCACTGTCAGTGGTCCTACGCCTCTGGGGTGTGGCTCGACCAGGCAAAAAGGGCCGAGTGCGGTTGTGCGACCAGCTGCGAAGGGTCTTATTTTGTGGTCTAAAAATTGCAGGCTTCCCCATATGTTCCCCATGAACGTGGAATGCAGATTGGGACTCGAGAAGACTTGTATAACGAAGTGGCCAGCATTGCATCAAACACATGGGACTGGGCCACCTTTCTGTAGTCCTGGAGAAGGGAATGGACTGTGCAGCACACAGACTGGACACAGTGTCCCTAACTCTCACCAACACATTAGTGTCATAGACCCACCCTACTTGTGTTACTGCTGATCAGATTCCTATTATTATATCATGCTGGCCTTATATCTTTGTGATAAACCTATAATGCACCCCATAAAATAACAAAATAAGACTTGTCTCATCTCTAAAATGGTACTTAATTACGCACTTACGACTGACCATTTTTGGGACTTTCATGGCATGGGATCTCATGATAGTTAGACACCTCTCTGTTTTCACACACACTCATAGAGAGATCACACACTGTTCTGAAGATTCTTAACTGTCACTTTCATAACACAAAAGCAGTAGTACCTTCAAACTCTCCGGCATAACAGGAGGTTGGTATTGTATCACAAGTGCCACTTGAGAACTAGAAGTGTGAATATTCCACCACTGGTACAGAAAAAGCCCATGTGTTAAACAGCAAGCCAAACAGTTGGACAAGTTTTGTTTCTTGAAGGCCCTTCGAAGCAGGGCTGGAGTTTTAGTGACAATTTGCCTTGTGTCCTCCCCATTCCTCTCACCTCCTCTCCTCTCCTCCCCGCTCCACTCCTCATTTACCTCCTCAGCGCCCCACCCCTCATCTTCTCCTCCTCACTCACCTCCTCCCCTCCTCACTCATCTCCTCCCCACTCCTCTTTTCTCCTCCCAACTCGTCTCCTCTCCTCCCCACTCCTCTCACCTCCTCTCCTCCCCACTCCTTTCCTCCTCACTCACCTCCTCCCCTCCTCACTCATCTCCTCCCCACTCCTCTTTTCTCCTCCCAACTCGTCTTCTCTCCTCCCCATTCCTCTCACCTCCTCCCCTCCCCACTCCTCTCCTCCTCATTCACCTCCTCTTCCCCTCCACTCGTCTCCTCTCCTCGTTCCTAGACACCAGCTCTAGTGAGTAACCCAGCGTCGGGGCCTCGCACAGACCGCTGTGCGACTGCAGCAAACTGTTATTGCTGTGTCGAACAAGGAAGCACTCCCAGATGCGGCGGTTTAGTCTGCAGGATCCCGCTTGGAAGCGATCGCTCGCCCCATTATTTATTTATTGGCTCCCTCGCAGACAGAGAGACTGTGGTGGCCACACAGGGAGGAGAGGAGGCGGACGCCTCGCCACACGCCCTGCAGACGATAGGCCGCTTCAGGGAGCTGCGGTGGGACCGACGGAGAGGCCAGGACGGAGACGTAACCCTAGGAGACCACTGTCAGGGTGAGGCCGAGACAAAACGGAGAGACGCTCACTTCCGAGACCTGTCAGGCGGCGTGGTAGCAAGAGACTGGGGTGGAGGGAAACTTTGAAGGCAAGAAAACATTCGAAAGAAACGTAGTCACTTGGCCTGTTTTGACGTTGAGGGTTGTTGCTAACCTAGTTGTATTTGGCACACAGCTAGACACATGTAGCATCTTTCTGTATTGCGGTGGAAGCCCTTCCCACCAACCTGTACCCTGACTCTTCCTGTTTGTCACACACTGTGCCAGCACTGCTTCCCACACTCTCACGTTCTCAGCCACTATGAGGGGCAAACACAAAACCATATGAGACGCCCAAGTGAATGGAATGATTCAGAGGCTGTATTAATGTTACATTCTTAACTGCATTAGAAATAGGAAGTGTTCTGAGAATTTGCACAGGGGTTTGCAATGTTCTTATTTCTCGTACAAAAGTATTCTTTTCAACAAGGTGTTTGGTCAGAAGAATCTCCTGTTTTGGAGGTTGCTTTCTGGGAAACCAATGTGATGTACACATACACTGAGTAACCAATGTTCTGCATTCTATCGTGGGAGAAAGTGTGTGTGTGTGTGTGTGTGTGCATGTATATAGTGCGTTTATATGTGTGTGCTTGTGTATTCGCATGTGTCAATTTCTCCTCACCATCGAACGACAGTGATTGATGGTCGTCAAGATGGTGGAACTCTTTTCATGTGGGGTGTTATATCTCAGTCAGTATGCAATGGATCTTCATGAAACCACCAGCAACCCAAAGACCTCAGTCACCCCAAATTTCCCAGCAACCCTGTATCAGACTCGACTTAACCCAGACCTAACCCAGACCAGACTCTGGTCTAGCCTCAACCCAGCTCCCACACCAACCTCCCCAAGAGGCTAGGAAACATACAGCAAACATCCGTGCAACGTTGCAGAACGTTACAATCAAACCTTTTGGTGGTTGTTTTGCTGTGTCTCGGGTCTGCGTTTGTCGTCCAACGACTCTTTTTCAGTCTCTCAATGTTTTATTACCTGTGTGTGTGCGTGTGTGTGTGCGTGTGTGTGTTAGCTTCCTGTGGTTCAGACAGGGTTTTGGATGTGACAGACAAGCCTGCACGCATGCTAGTTTGTCTGTGGGGCAGGATGTTGCTCCACGCCAGATGCGCAGTAGCTTACTTGCAACGTGTGTGTGTGTTGGTGTGTGTGTGTTGGTGTGTGCGTGTGCACGTTTGCGTTAAAAACAAACGTGTGTCTGGGACTGTTCTTCCTCACGCACCTGCAACACAAGGACACAAACGGGATTTCTAAAATTTTAAATTAAATTTAGTCATTTAGAAGACGCTCTTATCCAGAGCGACTTACAGTAAGTACAGGGACATTCCCCCGAAGCAAGTAGGGTGAAGTGCCTTGCTCAAGGACACAACGTCATTTGGCACGGCTGGGAATCGAACTGGAAACCTTCAGATTACTAGCCCGACTCCCTCACCGCTCAGCCATCTGACTCCCTTTCTTTCACTGATTTCAGTTTGTTTGTTTTAAATGGTTCTTTCACCAAGAAGAACGGAGAGATTCACCTCCGGCTTGGTGTGTGTGGCATCAGTTGGTTGTTGTGAGAGCTATTTCTCCCACTAAAATAGAAGAGAAGCAGTGATAAGACCACAGATGAGATGAGAGATTCTGAGGAGGAGGGGAACCGTGGAAACAGTTGCTGGGGCATTACATGTGTGTGCTGCATGCGTGTGTCTGAGAAGAGAACACCCATTTCTTCTCCAGTTCATGCAAGGCTACCTCTCTCTCTCTGCTGTGTTTCATGTCAGGGTGATCTTTTGTCTGCAGTACACCTACTTACTGCATCTGAATACAAATTCTTACTGTGCTGTAGCTAATACTAAATATGACTGTAAATAATGCAAACTGTTAACTAATACAAACTATAACAAAAAGTTACTTTAGCTATAACTTATCCTAACTAAGTAGAACAAATACAAACTGTAACCATTACCATGAACCTCACAGGGCATATTTCATAATTTGGGAAAGCACGTTTCTCTATCCAAACCATTGAAAAAACAAACATGCATGCACTTTAGAAACACAACTATGCACGTTTTGCACATTAACGGTGCATGAAAGTGTAGTTGTGCATATATGTTTGTAGACATAGACATATGAAAATGATAGTGGTTGTTCATTTGCACATATACAGTACAGAACGAGTATAGAAATAGACAGTCATAGAATGTTTTTCTCTTCTCAGAAAGCCATGGTGGTCACCACAGAGGCACACCAACCTCGATCTTTCTTTACTGTGTGTGTGTGTGTGTGTGTGTGTGGGCGCGACCTGCTTTCACATGTCAGACCCTCTATCTCTGAGCTATGGTGGGTTTTATTTTTTACTGACCTACATAGAAAAGAGACACGAGATTCCGTTAAGCATAGTGTGCGTGCGTGCGTACGTGCGCACCTAAGCCCCTTACACGTGCACTCAGTCATGGTAAAGGCAGTAACATAATAGCACACAGCGTTTTTCTAGTAAGGTCACTCTCACTCTCTCTCGCACCCCCTTCCTCACTCTTCCTCTTTCATTTGTCTCTCCCTTTGACAAATCGGAGCGGCGTCCATTAAAGTGTTTTATGAGGTGCTAGTGACACCGGGCGCTCTCTGGCCCCTAACGTTGTTTCAACTCCCCAGCCTCCCCTCTCTCTAATAAACCCATAGGCAGTCAACCCCCCCCCCCCTCTCTCTCTCGCGCTCTTTCCACTCTATCTCTTCTCCATCTTTCTCTCTGCTCTTTAATATTGGAGCTCATTGCTCTTTGTCATCCTTGGGGGGCCTGATACTGATGCATGCCTGCACTCTTCTATGTTTGTCTGTGTGTGTGTGTGTGTGTGTGTGTGTGTGTGTGTGTGTGTGTGTGTGTGTGTGTGTGTGTGTGCATGCACGAGCATGCATGCATGCATGCGTTTGATCGTGTTTGTGTGTATATGTGTGTGTGTGTGTGTGTGTGAACATGCAGCGCGTGTCTGCCTGTGTGTTCACACTCGGGCCAGTGTTGGACCAGGGCTGCGGCCGGCTGATGTACGGCCCTCGGCTGGCTTTTATTCTGCAGTGGAGACAGTGCTGCCTTTGTGGGCCTGAGGGAGGCACCCTCCAGCGAGCAGAGGGCAAGGACGCTGCTACCCTAATGAAGCCCATTCAGAGTAGCCTCTCCCCTGGCCTCTAATGCATCCCAGGCCCCCTGGACTGGCTGACAGGCTGGTGGTGCACAGAGTCGCACACAGAGGTGTGGTCCTATGCAAACCAACCTTGCTCCCTCTCTCTCTCTCTCTCTCTCTCTCTCTTACATAACCTCCCCCCCCCCTCTCTCTCCCTCTCTCTCTGTCTTTCTCTGTCTTAGGAACCTATACTTGCTGCTTGGTGTCAGGGAAGGCCTGCAGACGGCCCCTAATGTTCCTCCTGTGCTGAGACGAGGGTTTGATGTGGGGAGAGGCTCCGTGGGCGTCGTCTGAGGGCTTGGGTGAGGGGTGTCGCTGGACGCAGAGGAAGCTGTCACTCAGGGAGGGGGTTGAATGGGGGCTTTAGGGCTGGCAAGGGTCTTGGTGTAAAGTGTAGGAGGTATTGTGTGCGTGTGTGTGTGATGTCTTCCGTAGCCCTTTTGAAAGGCATCTGTGAGTCAGATGCCTTGTGAGAAACAGGAGAGCTGCCAGTGTCATTCAGGAGGTGTTGACTGCAAATGTGGTTTTGACACCCAGTGTCTTACAGTGTCCTGTACAGTACGAGACAACAAATGAAGTGTGTTGGTGAGAAAGAGGAAGAGAGAGAGAGTGAGATAGAAGACATGGAGAGAATAGGAGTGAGGTCAGAGGACTTGAGTGCCGAGGCTCCCTATACTAACGCTTCCTATGAATTCACCAGATCAGTTTTTCTTTGCGCAGTTTGGTGCAACTGGTCTTGAATGTGTTTGTGAGGACACAGTATATAAGTTCAGAACGGTCACACGATCTTATGTTCTTCTCTTGAACACTGCCACAACTTGACATAATCCGTGAAGCTTTGGCTGTGTCTCAGAGGATGCAGACGAGGGTGTTAAATTGCACCTCTCTTGTGTGTCACAAAACGTTTGCAGTCTTTTCCCACGCTCATTGCTTCAAATAGGCTTGTCGACTGGGGTAGCTCATACGAAACACACTCCTACACAAATACTCACAAACCGTGAAAACACCTAAAATCATCCCAACTGCATGCCACGATGCACCTCCTCTACCTTGGGACAGTAGCTCACTGGCACTAGGAGGAGTCTTGTGGCATGTTCTCCACTAGGACAAACATCCAGTGTTGAACTACTGTGTCTGTCGTATGCCTGCCTGTCTGTCTGCATATCTCTCTGTCTGCTTGCCTATCTGCTTGACTGCCTGCTTGCCTGTCTGTCTGTCTGTCTGTCTACATATCTCTCTGTCTGCCTGCCTATCTGCTTGACTGCCTGTCTGTGTGTCTGTGAGAGAGTGGATCCAGGTGCTTGCTAACATACTGGAGCTTGTGTGGTTGTGGTTGGCAGCTGCTCTCTGCACTGCAGACAACCAAGAGGGAACTGGTTCTTGTTTGTATCTTTGTGTGTGTGTGTGTGTGTGTGTTTAAGATAGATTAAAAAGTCTGCTCCACTCTGTGTCACCTGACTGTCAGACTAGGTGCTTTCGTGACAAGACTATGATGTTTGGTTTCCGGTACTAGTGTGATGTGCTCTATATACGTTTGTGAGCTTTCTTGCATGTGTTCACTAATAACAAAAAATATACAGTATGTGCCAGTGTGATATGGTCAAATGTGCATGCATTTGCAAAAATTATATCAAAGCTTTTCTAAAACCAGATTTCATTTATTTAGATTACTAAATAAGTAACTACAGAATTAGATTGCTAAATAAATAAAAAATTGGTCTACGTCTATATAGATATTCATGAATGCCGTCATAATAGATATTCTTGAATGCCGTATTTGCTCATATTTGACAGCACAGCCCCCGCTGTGCTGTCAAATACACAACATGGTGGAGTTGGAGCACACAGTCTCCTCAGAGGCCCAAGCCACGCTGCCGCTGAACCGCCTCAGCTGCTGAAGCGACGCTGTTGTGGAGTCACTACAAAGGGAGAATCTGGTTGGAGTGGGAGGTTTGAAAGCACCATCTTGGTCGTTCCTGCGGGCTCTGCCAGCGGAGCCACAGCCCATGGTGGCAGATGCAGGAGATGAATCAGAAATGGGAGCCACGGGCACACACAGGCATAGGGTGCTTCGGGCACAAGGCACGAGACCAAGTATCTTAAGGCCCTTAAGTTCCCTGTCAAAGCGCTAACCCATGACATGTCAGTCATGTTCATTTGAATTGTACTTGAGTTGCTCGCTATTGGTTCATGGGATGTGAAGGTCACTAATTCTTGTTCTACTCATAGACCAACCATGCAGTACCACTACAATGGTAAAGTGGACCTATGTCGTCTACACCTAAATAGGTGTATGGTGTACACTCATTGCCACACAAGAGAGAACCTTTTGCCACAACCACACAATGTTGGTTAAAAGCACCATTACCAAGAAATCCTGTTCCAGAGTTTGCTTAACATGAGTCATCTGCCTACAGCTAAAGGCTGAATTCACCCACACACAAACCACGGCGAGCAATCTGAGTCACTGAGAATCTGGTATACAGCCTGTGCATGCTCCTTTCTACACACTTTATAGTACACACACACACACACACACACACACACACACTCACACACACACACTCACACATACACACACACACACTCTCTCTCTCTCTCTCTCTCTCTCTCTCTCTCTCTCTCTCTCTCTCTGTCTCTCTCTCACACACACACACACACACACACACACTCTCACACACATATATACATCGGAACTTTCCACAGTACACATCCGTCGTGACTTACCAGTGAGCTATGATTAACACGGACATGAGCCAAATCCTGTTACATCACAAAATCTAAACCTGTCATTGCAGAATCTTTCAGTTTTCTATTGAAGGTGAAAACGAACATTCTTCTTTGCAACTGAGAACAACTGCAACGTGAGGAACATTGAATAATGCCATGAATACTGCATCAAAGAATTTTGACGCAGTCCTGCTACTGTAAACATGTATTGGGCAACTTGATCAATCGACTATGTGGAGAGTCCATTTGTAACTGATCTATCAATGCCACATAAATACTCAATAAACAATCATCAAATAACAAAGTACTATCAACTAACCCTAACTCTAACCTTAACCAGTTGTTGAATATCAGCAAAGCCGCAGTGAAATTGGCATTCTATTTATATATTCTTAATGGTATCCACATCCCCTGGTCTGTAGGGGACTCTCAAAATAACGTCCACACTGGTATATCAAGTACAGGCATCTTCAGGCCTTTGGAGGTAGTGAACTCCCAGGTTGGCACGTCTTGCCAGGGCTCGACCTGCAAATCCGTTTCTGTATGACTGTGTGGAGTGCCTCTCTCTGGCAACATAGAAACACACTCCCGGAAGCCCCGAACCGTGTGACAAACATGCTCTGAGTTTTGCAGTACTTGACTCTGAGTTTTAGACCACTCAGGTGGCATGTCTGTGTCACACCCGGTGTGCCTGAGAAACAGAAACGGCCTCATTAGGACTAGGTACATGTTTGCAGGGAACCTCAGAACAATTGTAAACAGTTTATGTTGTTTGTAGCCATCATAGGTGAAGGTTAAGAACCATACCTACATAGATATAATATAAATGGTCTTTCATCTTAACAGAAAGCTGATATATACAGTGTATATATATATAAGTGAAGTCACTATGTTATCTCCATTGGAGATATAGGGACTGCAGAGGTCTTGATTACTGCACATTATAATTGTGTGTACTGTAGTCAGGGCTTGTTAAAGACTCTGTCTGGGTTCATTCACTTTCTCACTGATGCTAGTTTAGCAGGATGACTCACAGTCTACATAAGCGTTTAAACACCAAACGGTCACTGCTCAGAGACGAGGGGGAGCACTGAATCACTGCATCCAACGCTTGTGGTCGTCAGAACGGCTCGTTCGTTAGCTGGATGTTTCCATGATGCTAATGAGAACAGCAGACCCCTTCCAGAATCTTCAACCTTTAACGACAAGCTCCTGTTCACAGTAATTCTCCAGCAAACCAGATTGAGAGTGGTGCTCCTTTCTCATGTCATCCCTATACACTACACACATACATGATGATATTTTAGACAGGATTCATCAAACCATCAGTGGCGGTTTGTGCAGCATTGCAGATGAGTGATCTGAGAAATTTCCTTTGTGTTTTTCTTTCGATTTGGCAACAGATGGCAGACATGAATCATCAAATTTACACTTCCCGCTGTATGGATCAGCAATAATATAATTTTTTGTTTCTCATCAGACAGACAGTGTGTGTGTGTGTGTGGGGGGGGGTGGGGGAGGGGGGTATGCCACCACAGACATCAAGTGTTGTGTTATGTTTGAGTTCCTTCGGCTCTTCCCCATTCACGAAGGCAGAAGTGAGAAACGGTTGATCAGTGTGACCGATTCCTTCCTGTGCAGCGCGGAACCCCAGACGACTGTCTGAAGCGCTCTCACGCGAAGGCCTGCGCCGTTGCCATGGCAACGGCAGGTCGCAAGCGATGAAGCGGAAGTGAGCAGGCGACTGAGGAAGTTGTTGGTTTGTTGATGGTCATCGTTGCGGTTTTGCTGCAGTGTCGGAGACGTCAGGTGCAGGTACACGTGTCTGCTGGCGTGGGAAAGGTCTGGAGGCGATAGACCCACGCTAATGACATGATGAAAGTCCTTGTATGGAACTATAATGATGACACGTACGACTACCCTAATCTGAACATAATGATGAAACACTGTAAAGGAGAACCAGTCTGCAGATGCTGATGAGTCAATAGATTAGATTGATCGTTTTTATAGAGGTTCATGACTTTGTGATGGACACTGGCTTCAGTTTGCTTTAGATGTAATGGGGGTTGTCTTGACCGAGAGGCCGCATTCTACCTGTCTCTCACATTTCCGTTCAGACAGTCAAACTCTGCTGAGAAACTGCATGAGAAACGTTCCGTTTTTCAGTTTGTTGCCTGGAACCCAAAATATCAGCTAACCACGACTGCTTTCTACTGTCTGCTACCTTGGAAACAGTAGCTTGAGTCTCACCTGTTTACAACTTACCACAGCAACTGATAAACTATCTAGGGCTTCTTTCTCAGCGGGTGTCCAGAAGTAAACCTGTGAGACGACGTTTCACGTTTGACTCTAGAAGGTCAACCCTGGAACCCTTCCGACTGTAGCTGTTCCCTGTCACTCTGTAATATTGGTTGACTCCAGCAAACCGAGGAGGTTTTACTGGTTCTGCAGGCTCTCCACAGAAGTTTTAGTGGAGTCAGACCACTATGGAGGTTTATTGGTTTTGACCTCCAGTTAGATGGACTCTCACTGAGGTTTCGATGGTCTGTGCTCGGTCGCCGAGCCGGAGAGGAAGCTAATGACAACTGATCGTTATCAAATATTTGGCGAATAAGCTTTAAAGTAACTGCAAGCTCATTGCGGTGGATCCGGGCCCCCACGCTCTCGTGGTCGTCTGGCCCATACCCGGTTTCATGGAGAGCCGAGTATCTTAAAACCTGGATGGAATTTCATCCCAATCCTGCAGATCTTCTTTTTTTTTTTTGGTCTTGTGTGTGGATACCAAAGATACTTGTTCTGCTTTCAATGTCTGTCCATCTCTGTGTTCTATATTCATCCTAGTCAGACAATGATTGAGACGGGTAATATATCCAACATGTGTCCTTCACTGGCTCCCAAGAACATATTCATTTATTTCATCACTTCCCATCAGGGAAAGTACAACTCTTCTTTTGAACCATAACCACTAACTCCACACATCTAGGCACAATAGACACAGCATGCCCATACATACAGTAGAAATACAAACTGTACAGACATACTTTCACAGTGAGTAACAGTTACTAGGATTGCTGACATATAAAAGAGACTTTAAGTACAGTGTGATAAGACTTTATTCAGATAGCATGGGAAGTTTATGAGTAATATCAGCTGTCTCAGACGTTCAAACCACAACTCCCATTATTTTGAAAATACAGTGTACACATTGTTCTTCGTAAACATGACATTCCATAACATGTCGGTTAACAAGCCCTTTGGATTTACCCAGGACTTTGGATCTTTGTACAGTGTACACTTGGTCCTCAGGTTTTGACATTCACATGGATGCTTTCTCATGTCACCTCCCTCGATATTGTTTCAAGACTGACTGAGTATCAGTTTCCTCCTCCACACGGTGCAGACAGTCTTGGGTTGTTGCAGCAGCATGCGGCTGCCAGAGTGACTGTCTCCACCAGAGCGGTGACTGTGGCAGCCACACCTGCCACAGCCTAGCTACCGCCCAGCCCTCAAGCCCTCCACAGGCTGTGACCAGGCTGACCAAGCCGGCCAGCTAGTTCTCCATCCATCCAGCCAGGCTCCTCTGACAGCCCCTTCCTGTCCTTGGGGCCTCAGAGGCAGGGGGAGCAGCCTGCCTGGTTGGCTGGGTGACTGGGGGAGAAACCACGGCGTCAGGCCTCACTGGGTTGTGTGGTGCCGCATCGCCCCGCTCAGCTACACTGCGAATCGGCCACAACCTGACACGTGCTGAAGTGAAGACAAGCCTGGGTATAAAATGTTGGGATGTGTTACACGTTTGTGTGTATGTGTGTGGGGTGGGTGTGCAATGCGGGAGATGGTATGACAGATTACTTACAGAAGTGTGGAGATGGAGAGAGATAAAGAGACTGTGAGTAAAGGGTTGTATGAGAGAGGGCTCCATCTCTGAGGAGATGAGCACCACAGCCGCCACAGGTGGGAGCTCCGCTGTCAAACCCTTAAACAGATCACATGGGGCTCTCTGGAATTTGTTAAACAGCCTGTGGCAGACAAACGTGTCCGAAACTTCAGCTAGTATATTCACTGACTGCTCACTTAACTCATTTGAGGAAGGAAAGGGAACCATTATAACTTGTTTTCTTTCCTATTAGAATACACTTGTCATACTTTTGAAATGACTACATGAAACTATTCCAAGGAAGAACCATAAATGTAGTTAGTAAGCAGGCAGTGTTCTGACATGAGTCTTTGTGTCCTGTGGTTTGGTGGTCAAAGGGATGGAGGGCCTTTTAAAGGGTTTCTGGAAAGTCCCGCATTGTCAAGAGACAACTCTAAAGGTTAAAGCTTCAGTTGCTTGAGAACCACAGGTGAGGATGACTCATTTTGATTTGTTAAAAAAGTGAACACTGCTGACCTAGAATCTGCAACATCATTATTATGTCAGCTCCATAGACAATTTTCCATAAAAGCCATTTGGAGGGGGAAGTTCTCGGGGTTAAGGGACATTGTGGAAGTGATTACGTATGTTGTAACCCCTGAAGTCAGTTCATGCTCAGCTTGTTCAACTTTTGTTGTTGGCTCTCTTTACTGCGACAAAATTAATCATGCACACAGTGTGATTTTAACACACAATTACAGAACAGGGACAAATCAGGGGCTTCTGCGTTCTGAAGTGATCTCTTAGCTACAGTAGTGGCATCTGCATTGCTGGGGGTGTCAGGGACAAGGGTCTGGTGATGAGGTTACCAGACCTCCATCGTGAGATGCATCACATGTCCTCTATGAGAATGGCTTGGTTCTAAGGACCTGGTTAAAAACATAAAACCAAGCCAAGGCTTTTAGGGGTTTCTGCAGAGGAAAACCACCACTCCTCAACAATGAATATTTTACCTTGCTACCGGCCATCCACCAGCGTTTAGTGACCACAGGCCATGTTAAGTGTTTCTGACCAGAGACAAAGGGGGCACTTAACAAACAACGATGCCCACTATCTATCACTGTTGTGGGGCTGGACCTGGAGGAGAAGGGACCAGTGGTGGCTGAACACACACCACTTTACTCCCACCACTGACCTGCTGGCTAACCACACCATACCAACACACACACACACACACACACACACACTCACGCACACCATGCCACCATCAACCATTTACACACACTTAAACCATCCCCCATATTCAGTAGACTAAACCACATAACCATCACTACCAAACACACACACACACACAGATTCTTCCCCTGCTAAGAGAGGTGTCCATCATACACTACATGACAGCTGCCACTCTGGCTGACATTTGACCCTAATAGGAAACATCCCTGACCTCTGAGTGCTTTGACTCCAGCAGCAGACACTTCATAATGACAGAGAGAAAATGAAGTAACATACAAATGACCAGAGTCGCTCATATGTTCACATACAAAGAACATTTGTCTAAAGCAATTTAAACTGTAGGATAACACTTTTCTATAAAAAAAAAAGGCAGAATGAATTTGTAATGAAAAAATTATACCACACACATCAAGATGTAATAACTTCTTAAAGGGCTTATGCATACTTACGAAGACCCCCTTCAAGGAATTCCACTAAATATTACATTTAGTTTCATGAATGCATTTGTATTGCCAATTGACCCAATTTGCATATTGCTCAAGTATGACATTGAACCCAGTGTAAAGGCCTCTCTCCTCCTCCCTCCCTCCTCTTTCTCCACATCACTGCAAGCAGTCGAGAGGCCAGAGTGCTGTTCTGTATCCACCATCACATCTATTTAAAAAGGGAGTATTCCAGCCCAACCAGATTACCCCCTGATCCAAATTGGATCTGTCGTCCAAGTGTTTTATAGGTGGAGTTCAGGAACGGTGCTGCAGAGGCCAGAGACAAGACAGCCACTGATAGCCCCCAGCTGATTAGATTTGCTGCTCTGAGGGGACCTGGCCATGTGAGGTAATTGCTGACTGGCAGTACGTTAGACACCCCGGGCCCACTTCTATGGTTTCACATGTCACGGTAACGCTCTCGGGTCCCCGGAGGAGGGCGAGGGGAATGGACGAGTCGAGATGATGCTTATCGCTCGCCGCGCAGGGCCGTCTGAGTGGACCAGACTGTAAACACTGAGCTCTTAGAGAAATGGAGATTGAAGCGGATTTGGAAGGTATGTGTGCATTGAGGGGTCTAGGTACACTAAAGGGTGTTCAGACGTCAGTGACCTGCTCCTGAAAACCGGGTCGAGGTCAGCAACATCTGTTCAAGACTGAGGGGGCGGGTGCCTGTTTGTCCCAGCTCTATCTGAAAGAAAAACAACAGAGAGTGGAGGAGTAAAGGGGAAAAGAACGACAGACAGAGTTGAGGTCAAAGTTGACACAATCTCACTGTCTCCCACCCTTGGAAAAAGGGCTTCCTAAACGGGGAGGGAGAGCAGATCAAAAGAACGGAGGGGTGAGAACCGAGGAAGAACTAGTAGCCAGCAGCAGCCCCCTCTGTGTGGTCCTGTGTGGAGAGAGAGAGAGAGAGCCTGTTCTATTTAACTCCCTCCAAAGTGTTTGGAAGTGTTACAAGTGCATTAGCGCTGTGGGTCATGTCTTTGCTTGGCTAACCCCTGACCCTGCGAGCCGGGGCTTAGCGTCAGCTGTGGAAGTGAGCTCATAGGGAGCACCAGCATGAGAGGGGGGTGAGGGGCCAGTGGCTGCCCCAGGGAAGTGGAGGGATTGTTGGGGAACAGAGGGCCGGGCGGGGGCCTGTAATGATCTCCTCATGGATCTTTAATGGCACCCCTCTGTTAGTGTTAACGCAAGTGTATGTGTGTGTGAGTGTGTCTGTGTGTGTGCATGGAGAGGGGGAGGGGGGCGTCTCAAACACACTGAATTATTCACCAGGCTAAAACTGTGATCACACAGATAGGAGTGTCACACACATATGTATGCTTTGAGACATGTCCTGTATTACCCCCCCCCCACCTCGCCACCCCCCCCGCCCCCATCTCTGTTGCAGGCTTTTCCCTGCTTTTGTCTCGATATACAATCTTCATACTGCAGACACTAGCACTGCGAAGGTCTGACATGACTCAAAGTTATCAGGCATGGTCGTCCACTTGACATTTTCTGCAATGACGAGACAAAAATGCTTTTTTTTCTGAGTTTTAGTTATCTTGTGGCGAAGCAATGGCGTGTCTTCTTGTTTGTCATGATGTCGTCTGAGGAGAAGCTTATCATGTTTGTGCTAGCCTTTAGATTAGTGTGGCACAGGAACATGCACGATAAGTCCATTTGCATGATAGAATCTTGAGGCTGATGTTTTGTTGTTTGCTGTGGTTGTCTCATAACGGGTCTCTTAAAGGGAGGTTTGTTGAGTGTGTGTGTGTGTGTGTATGTGTGTGTGTTTGTCCATCTCTGTGTGTCCGTGCAGACTTAAAGCCCTCACCACGCCACCTTGTGGTAGACAGGAAGACAGTTTCATTCTCAGTTTCCTTTACACTCACTGCTGAGTCTGAGAGGAGGGGAAATCTACAGAAGATAAAACTGATATACACACACACAAACACACACCAACACTCACACACCAACACTCACACACACACATCAACACTCTCACACACACACACACCAACACACACATACAGTAACCCACCGGCCTCTTATCCTCTGTTCTGTGTAGTGTGCGCTAAAGCCCCATGTCAACCCCGCTGATTTCTCCCTCGCTCTGATCACCAAAGCGAAAACCTTCAGCTTATGAAAATCCTGTCAGTAGTCACAGACCATGACCACCCTCGTAAAACACACATACACACACACACACACACACTTCCATCTACCATCATTATAACAGGCGGCGATGGCTCCGTCCATGAGCATAAGCAGCTGGAAAGCTGTGGCTGGATCTCCTCTTAACCAGCGCGGGCTAATTGCGGGTGTGGATGCAGGTTAAGCCCGGCCGGGCCTCTGAACCTTCAGGAGGACCGTGACCAGACCAGGAGCGTGACCATCATTAGTGTGACCGCAGCGGTGGGCTCTAACGCCGGTCCCCGCGCTCTGGAGGGCAGGAGTGCGGCTTTTAACGACGTCGGCGGCGTGTTTGTGTGGCTACATCACCGGGCTACCCCGACTCTCTCACCCTCCCACCTCACGCTCCCTGTAATGTGCAGACATTCATAATTATATACACACACACACACACACACGACACTTGTGTGTTTTGTAGCTTGGCAACGCTTCACCGTCATCACCAGTGTGCTGCAGATACACCAAAGTTCCACAAATGAAAGTTTCCGATGCGAAACTCGTGTTTGAGTTTGCAGGAGCAGTAAGACAAATGTTTTGCATGGTGGCTTGTGTCATTGAACTGTGTATAAAAACAGCATTTACAGTTTTTTTCTCTCAGTGGAGCTGTGTGAGTTTTCCTGCGTGTAATATTAGAAGCCCTGATTGAACATGTCACTGATGGCTGATGGGGGGGCCCCTGTGCGGTTAAATGACCCGTCACATCTCCATGACGAGCATCATCTGTCACTCTCCCTCTTTTCCTTGATCTCTCACTCTCCCTCTCCGCCTACCTTTCTCTTTGCCTCTCTCCTTCTCTCTCTCCGTCCCTCTCTCTTTGTCCATCTCACTGCCTCTATATCTTAGTCATTTTCTATCACCCCCCTTTTCGCTCTCTCTCTCACCCCTCTCTCTCCCTCTCTCTCGCTATCCTAAGAGACATGTGCTGCAGTTTTTTACTGTAGACCCAGGGGTCAGATCGAAAACATACACTCATAAACAGCATCTATTATTCATGCCTTACAGCCTGGAGATCTGCTCTCAGGCATCGGCTACTATGGCTGGCCCACACGTTGGTTCACCCCAGAGTCTCAGTGAGATTAGTTCTGCAGCAATACTTAATGTTACAACTCTCACAGGGTGTAACGGGATAGAACATTTGATGAATGTATCTGTTTTAGATGAGTTCATTCCAGCAAACGAACCATGTTGGAGAGAGGGTGCAGTTTGTAAGGCATATGACATTCAAACGCTTTCTAAAAGAAATTACTTGAACTGCTGGCTGTCCTAATAGTGGAAACTGAACTCTCAAACCAAACGAATCACTTGCGGAGGCATAAATCATCAGTGGCTTTTTCCAACTTGAGGCAATTAGAACTTTCTAGACTAACTGCCGCGTTTGTCCTTTTCACAATGGGGTGTTCTGAGTGAGAGTTGGCCCAGCTTGGCCCAGAGTTCATTTGCTGTGTGTTGGTGTATCGAAGTCATTACAGTCCCCAAAGGCCCAGTGATTACACGCCCTGCTAATACACACATTGTGGCTTTTCTTTGGAGACTCTCACTGATGGTATCAACTGGAGCCTGGGTGGTGTGTGATGTGTGGCGTGTGTGTGTGTGTGTGTATGTAAAAGTGTGTGTTCAGCTCCATAATGCTCTCATTTAGACTGCAACACGTATACGAGAGAGCTGCGCTTGCTTCCACTTTGACCCCCCCTCCAGACCGACCCAGCAACTCAGTGAGCTCCTCCCCCCTGGCGACCTCTAATGATTTTAATCATCCGCAATCACACGAGGAGTCTCCAGTCTCCGGGCGAGGGGGGATGGAGTGAGACGCAGCAAGGGAGAGAGAGATGGACAATAGATGGGATTGAAGGAGAGAGGCAGTCGGAAAGAGAGACAGAGAGAGGGGGAAAGAAGACAGACGGAGAGAAAGAGAGACGTAGACAGAGTGACAGCGGTGAGGGTTGTTTTTGTTCGGTGTGGTTGAGGTGGGAGGGTGGTCTGCGAGGCCTGGGCATGCAGAGAGCACTGGAGCCTGGCACAATTACCTTCCCCCGGCCAGGGGAACATGACCCCAGATCCCTACAGGAGAGACGGTAGGGAGAGATGAGGTACTCTGCTCAGGGCTGCTGACAGGCTGCTGCTAGGGGCCTGGTCGACAGGCTGGGTGGACTGGGATATATCTGTAACAGGAGAAGCAGAAAACCTCCTGCTGTGTCTGGACGACCCATCTCCAGCATCTCATCACTGGGAGGACCAGTCCCACCACCTCTCCCTGGGATCTCACAGATTAGGTCTCGATGGGTTGAAGTTCTGGATGCAGGTCACTGGGATGGAGAGGAGTGAGGGTGATGGAGGGGTACAAGCAGTGAGAGAATGTGGGTGGGAGGGCGGGCGGGAGAGCAAGCGAGAACATGGAAAGAAGGAGGGGGAGAGAGTAAAAGAGCTTCCTATGGTGTCGGCCTGTGTGACATGCAACAAGGACATCCCTCGTGGGGTGGCTGAGCGGTTAGGGTATCGGGCTATTAATCAGAAGGTTGCCGGTTCGATTCCCGGCCGCCAAATGACGCTGTGTCCTTCGGCAAGGCACTTCACCCTACTTGCCTCGGGGAATGTCCCTGTACTTACCGTAAGTCGCTCTGGATAAGAGCGTCTGCTAAATGACTAAATGTATTGTAATGTTTCCTGTAGTCTGTCTGTCTAGAAGCCATCAGCAGCACCTTGGCCTCTGAACACAGACAAACATATTCATATTCATACTGTATATAAATACTCACTCCTCCTTCGGCCTCCCGCCAGCCTCTCCGCAGCTTTTCACTTCCCTGAAACGCCAAAGATACATCCACATCCTCCACAGATGATAAAAATACATCTTTGATTCCTACTGTAGGCGTCCTGATCTCGGAAACACAGCAAAGGTTGTTTGTGGCCTCGGAGAGGGAGGAGCTTGCTCGCGCGTGTGTGTTTGGGTGGGGGGGGGGGGGTGTCCGTGTCTTTAGAGTTTGTGTGCAAACAGTGTGTGTGTGTGTGTGATTTTTTGGGGTGGGAGGGGGCTGAGCCTGAGGCATGAAGCTCATGAAGTGGTGGGACCACCCAGGGTGGCGTCAGGCTGTTGGCAGCGGCTCAGGGGGGGGCGGTCGACGGCCAGCGGCCCGTGCCCAGCGGGCTGACGGCTGAGGCAGCTCTGTGAGTCTGTGCCAAGGTGGACACAACGCTCAGCTGTGCCCACAAAGGCCACTTCAGCTTCCAACTACACAGCACAACACAGCACAACACAGCCAGCCACCGTCATCCACGCCTCTCTGCCCCCCCAGCACACAGGGGGAGGCAGGGGGAGAGAAAGGGGAGGGGGGGGGGGGGGTTGTGAGGATAGGTCCGCATGGAGTAGGGGGTGGGTCTGTGGATGTGTGGGGGCGGGGTGATTTGGGACTGTGGTTGGGGGTGGGGGGGGGGGGGGGGCAGAGAGAGAGACCTCCCTTTATGAAAATGAGGATGTCTGCAAGTTCGACCACAGAATTTTTCTTTATAAGGAGGTCATACTTACTGAACCGTACATCAGAACACTTGCACACACAGCATCCACAGCTTCCCTGCACAAGGTATTTTCGGTTGGAGCTATAAACAGTGTGATCTACTATTTCAGGAAAGGTCTTCTATGAACAAAATATTTTCCGCTTCTTTTAAATTTCTTTGAAATTCCCCCTTCTCTCTTTCTCTAAGTGTTAAACCGTTCTTCACCACTTCTTCTCTCCCAGTGGCCGTTTAACACTGCACAACAAAGAATTTGCTCTGTATTTATGTCCTCTGAGGGGGCCAGTCATTTCATTTCAGCACTTATAAACTGACTGACAAATCGCATTAGCTTTAGCTTCTCTCCGCAGTTCGGGCCTTTCTGGTAAAGCATCATTTATCACCCTGTAATTCACTTTGCTAGGTGAATTCACTTTGGAAGGTATAGCATGGAGCTAGGCTAGATGGAGGAGTGGAGGATGACTTTAGAGAGAGAGAGATGCCGAGGAAGAGAGAAGGATGAGAACAATAGTAACATCAGCTGATCAAGTCAAAACGATTCAAGAATAAAACAGTCTGGCCCTCAATTGTACAAAAAATACTGAACTACAGATATCTTTGAGATTGTGCCGTGTGTGTTCAATGTGTCATAGTACACCCTGTTTTTTAGTTGTTTTCTATGAAAACACTGGAAAGGCTGCACTCCCAGGTGTGTTGTTGATTACCACAGAGCTACCAGTGTTCCGTTAGTTCTGGAGCAGGTGTGCAAGAGATCACAGCCCCACCCACACACATGCGCACACACAAACGCACACACACAAAGTGGGATATATTTCTGTACGCCACCCTTGCCACACACAGAGGATACACTCTTAAACCCACCCCCCCCCCACCACACACACACACAAATAGATACACGCCCATCATACTCTCTCTGCACTTTTAAGATACATTTGCAATTTATTTATTTTGCTATGGTTTCCTCCGCCATCCCGCCTCCCCTCCTTGATCCACAGTGGAGAAGCCTGGATCTGATTTTGGTGCGTTAGCTGTGGTGCAGCTGCCGATCGGGACATTTTGCACTCTTTGACTTTCTATTACAAAAGAAACGCCATTATAAACCGACAAGAGTAAACTTCAGCAAAGCTTTGAAGTTCCCTTGCTGTAAACACAGAAGCTGCCTCCATGCATGAAGTATCACTTTATTTGTTTTTCCAAATTAATTTCCAACGATTGGTTTAATGAGAGTTCTTTTTGAGATGAAAGAAAAAATCTTATTTGGAAGGAAGATTGGCAGCAGAGAGTTCATTCTTTTCAGTCAACTCAGTCAAATGAAAAACTGCAGTGTCTTAAAAGCAACCCAAATGAGCACCAAGGCCATTTTGAAATGTCCATTTCAAGTAATCTGACACAACTGGAGTGGAAATGAAAAACTACTTGTCACGCCTCACAGTATGGTTCCTGTACAGCCATGAACTGTAGATTCAGGCTTCAGCCTGCCATCAGCAGTTCTTGGCGAAGGTGCTGTATCAGTGTTGACAGGGGAAGGCCAATGTGATGACGCAGGGAGCTAGCCTGCTAGCTCACTGGAAACTGGAGGTGTGGATCTGAGGTTCTCCTCCCTAACACCTCGCTGTCCAATCTCTGTCCTGCCTATCTCAACCCTGCCCTTAGCCCATAATTGTGCCCAATTATGGCGACAAAGACATGTTCTTTTCATGTTTAACATGGGTCAAGTGCTATTGCAGAATGATGTTGGCCACAACATAATGAGTGGTTATCCTGGCCTGGCTAGTTCTGTTATCTAATCAGTAGCTTGGCCTCAACTGTAAATGGATGTGTTTCTGCTTGTCACCACTCAGTCAGGCCCTGTCGTAGCGGCAGGGAGACACTGTGTGTGTTGTGTTTGCCCTGCAGATGTGCGTTTCATGATTTGAGCGCAGCGGCACCTTAGCTGTGGGTCATTTATCAAAACGCTGAGTGAAAGCCATAATTAAGAGTCTGAGAGACTTCCAGACACACACGGGTCGGGTTTCACACGTTTCCTGCTCTCTCCTCGTGCTGTTGTTGGCACTGCCTCAGACCAAGCAACACAGAGCACCGAAACATGGCCGAGCAAAACTAGGAAAGGATGGAGAGGAGAGGAGAAGAGAGAGGAGGGGAGGAGAGGAGAGGAGAGGAGAGGAGAGGAGAGGGGAGGGGAGGAGAGGAGAGGAGAGGAGAGGAGAGGAGAGGGGAGGAGAGGGGAGGAGAGGGGAGGAGAGGGGAGGAGAGGGGAGGAAACTCCCTGCTGATAGTGTGGCTTCATTTTGCCTTAGAAAGCATTATGTGGCCACTGGTCAAAGAGCTGTTTATATCAGCACAATAGTAGTCCATTTATTTTCACCCCTCAGTGTGTATGTGAGCGTTCCTGTGTGTGTTCCTGCATGTGTCCTCCACTTCCAGAGTCCAGAGTGCAGTGGTCGCTTTGTGGTAATCAGGGGGGAGTCCCATCTCTAGAGGCAGAGGTCTCATTACCCCCCCCCCCCACACACACACACACACACACATCCCACCGCACCCCTCCAGACACTCACATACACACACACATGCCACTATTTCTGGAAGGGAGAAGGGGAGGATTAATACTAATTGCGGTGTGTGGGAGGCTGGAGAGAGGACTGACTTACTGACTTATAGAGGGATTCTCTGTGATCCTTAGAGATGCTGATGGTAATGCTGTCTGCCCATCCCATGGCAATACCTCACACATACAAACACTCTTTCACACAAACGCACACACACGCACGCACACACACACGCACGCACACACACACACACACACACACACACACACACTGGACAGAGTTTCATGGTCACTGCAGCATATAAGTACAGGGCCTGGGCTTTGAATCATCAGGGTGAGTGAATCACTGCTAGAAACAGCAGTAGGCGTGTGTGGGAGGGAGATAGCAAACCTTACGTTTGTGTTACATTGTGTGTCAGCCTAGTCTCGCATCTGTGTGTGCGTGAGCCTAGACTTAGGTTGGTGTGTGCGTGTGTAAGCCTAGTCTTACGTCGGTGTGTGTGTAAGCCTAGTCTTACGTCGGTGTGTGTCTGAGTCTCGCATCTGTGTGAGCCTGTGTTAGAGAGCCTGTGTGTGTGTGAGGCTGGCCTTGCGTCACAGCTACATACCTCCTGTTTATGTCTGCCCGCGTGTTCGTAGACCAGCCCTGCAGCTGACGCACCGACGCCACACTGGGGTCAACCCTGTCTGCTTCACTAAGACCACATGTAGACAGCACACCCTATGCTGCCTGGCTGGGTGGCTACCTGTCCTTGTCCTTGACTTGTCATCCAGTTAGCCTTCACAGAAACACTGTGGAGCAGGAGTGGCCTTTGTGTAGAGGCACACCTACGACCTTCAAAATGGAGTTGCATTCAGTTCAGCAGGACCATTTTGAATGATGATATGTGTTTCGTGCTAGGATTTTCAACCCTAGGAATCCTCGACAATGGAGCCCCCGACGGCGTTGCCAACGATCGCCCTGCCCCTTCCTGTATCGACTCGGGCGCCAAACCGCTCTCCCTCTTCCTTTCTGCCTCGTCAGGCTCCTCGGAACACGCCATTAGACCTCCCGACCGCCCGCCGTCGAGAAGCCGCAAACTTGCCCTCCTCTCCTGCCTTAACAAAATCATGTCAAAAAGCAATTAATATCTTAATACCTCCATCAGTGCAGGCTGCCGGGCTGCCACACCACTACACACCACTTCTCGGCTTTTCCGCGGTGAGGCTGGACCCGGTGGTTTCCCTGGTTACATTTCCCAGTGCCCCCGGTGGTCAGCTGTGGTTTTCGGGGGCACTGGGGTAGAAGAGTGTGGCCAGGGAAAGGACCTCCATCCCCCTCACCCCTCTCCCCTCTCCTCCTGCCTTAAGTACTCCTGTCCAGGCCTGAGAGCTCCAGCCCTGGCCTCTAATGCAGTGGCCAGCTGGGGATGGAAGATGGAGACACTGTCCATTACGAACTACTACTCCATTATTAAGGCCGACACCTCTGACCATTTTAGTTTTTATCTTCGCTGATATGTTTGTCAATTCAGGTTTTAGATGGACACGATTGGGCATGCATTAAAATGATAAAAAAGGTAAATCTTTCATTGTTTGATGAGAGAATTCCAAAATGAAATATGAAGGTATTCTGATCTGGAACAGTTTAGTGGTAACGTTCAAGGTAAGGTGCCTTGTAGGACGGATAAGCATCTCCCACTGTGTGTGTTTTTACACATTAAAGTCATCAAGGTAGTCTGGATCCAAAATATGGTTGAAGGAAGTGCTTGAGCGTGATCTCCAGGGTAGTCTCTCTTACACACTCCCATGCCCCAAGCTAGGTGTTTCTCTCACAGCTCAGCTCTTCAAAGGAGAGAAGAGGCCAGGGGAGGAAAGGTTTGGAGCCATGGCTCCACAATTTTGTTTCTCTTTTTTTAAACTTTTTCATTCATTTCTTTTGGCAGGGTCTTACTGTGACTGGTGGAAGGTCTTGGCCAGACCATGGGATGAAAAGTCTATGATTAAAGGGGCTAAAATAAGTCCATAACTCAAGTATATATTAACCACTGAGAAGGAAAAATGGGAGAGAAAAGATTGTTTTTCTTTTTCCACCCTTGCCTTGCCATTGAGTCTTGTATAATTGTTCAATCTATCCATCTCCTTCTCTTTGTGCTCTTTCTTGATCTAACATGCTCTCTGATGGCCTGTGTAGGGGTGTGTCTGTGTACACAAACACACACGCGCGTGTCTACTGCTACGGTGCTGATTTGAACACACAGACACACACACAAACACACTCTCAGTCAATTGCTCGTGACTCGGGGCTGGGGGTCTCCAGGTCCAGGTCCATGCCAAGCCCACACACCCAGGCTGGCTGGGTGGCAGTGCTGCTGAGTACACTGTGGTGGTTTGGCCCAGCTCTCAGCAGTGATCTGGACACCTCCAGCCCCAGGCCTGGCCTGCAGTCTTTAACCTTCAGTACAGGCTCATATTAAACACCAGCTGTCCAAATACATGTGTAGTGAAACACCCACAGGAGAGCTAGGCCTTCTGCTGAATGGCGATGTATTACTGACCTGTACACGAGAGAGGGATCTTGGAGAAGTCGTTATGAGATTGTAGAAAGATATAGCGGCCGTTGTGGTGGTGGTGGCCTTCTGCAAAGTGCTGATGTTTGGCGCTGGGTGTTTATCAGTGTGTGGACAAGAAGTTGTGTGTTCGTGTGTATAGCGTATTGTTACTTTGTGTTCTTGTGTTACTGCGTGTCCACAGGGTTGGTGAGAGGAGCCAGAGTTCCGTGTTGTGTGTGTACAGTAGCATAGAAGCACCCTCTCTGTCAAACTGGCAGCTGTTCAGATTCACAGCAGATTAGGACCCTTTTAAGGCATTGTGCTGTAAGAATAAAATATGATTCGTAGAAGACTGATGTTACTTGCATTTAGTGTGTCTGAAGCATTGTTCAATATGTTCACGGTTTTCTTCATTTACAGTTTCAAGTCACAATCTATAGGCTATTCAATGAACTTATTGGAACGGCCTTAATCGAGTAACGATTGCTGATCGTTAGACAAAGTTAGCTTGTTATGATCAATCTGTAGCAGGATAAACTGCTCTGAAAGAGCTTTATTCTATCCCAGATTGATTTACTATTTACCCTTCTGACAAGCCAGATAGAAAAGAGTCATAATTCTGTGCACTGGGGAGATTAAATTCCTGTATCGCTGTCAGCTACATTAACTCACTTCCTGGATCTCAATTCAATTAGCGCTGCAGCATTCTCCAGCATTAAGAAATCAATAGTGATGGCCTGCTGATAGGCCCAGTGAATGACGGTGCTTCTCCACTCAACGCACACACATGCACACACACACAAAAACATGCACATGAACATGTACACACACACATACACAAAGGTACACACAGATATGTACACACACACACACACACACACACACATGATAACTCAGTCATACACCCCCCTCCTCCTCTGTCTCTTATGGACATCAATGTTTGATTGTTATTATACTGCTGACTAGGTAGTCAAGACAAACTGTTAGACTGTTGACGCTGACTTGATGATTTGCGCTTTGACAGGATGGCACATGTGTTCACATTAAACAGCATGCACACAAATGCACACACACCCAATACACGTATACACACACACACCCACACACACATAGAAACAAAAGCACAGACACAGATAATGATCTTGGCCATTCTTGCACAATTCAAGTTCAATAGATGGGTGTTCTCTCACCGCTGCCGATGAAAGATAATGATTAAAGTTCACCTCTGTAATTAAAGAACAAAACCTTCTTCCCGGGGGCGTTTAACGCCTTCCCTGTCGTTGCTGACAGAGGGCAGCCAGCCTCCAGGATCTTCTGCCTGTCGGGGTGTGTGAGCCGGTGGAGAGGAGATGGGTCTGTTGTGTTCCAAGTGTTAAGCCTCCACAGCTGTTTGGAGGGAAGAAGACAAGGAGCTGCAACACACTCCAGATTTTATTTTTTTTGGGGGGGGAGAAAGTAGAGTGACACAGATACGGGGGCAAAGCGGGGTTCATGTCAGTAATCAGCCCCCGGCCGGCCTCCCTTTCACCCCCCCCCCCCCCCCCCCCCCCCCTCGCCATCCGCCCGCCTTGCCCAAACTCTTCCCAGAAGTCTTTCAATATTGATTACACCGCGCGGCACGCAGTGGTCCTCGAAGGTGAAATGAAACTCTGTTAATCCTACAGGGAGGCCCCCAGGCAGAGGCAGGATGAGGGACGGAGGGAGGAGAGGCGTCCAGCCCAACAGAACATGCATCGTATTCTTCCGTGGCTTCCACGTCTCTGCTTCTATCTAGCCTGTGACCTTTGATGTTTGATTTGGTAGAAACGGTCCGCTGAGCCCAGACTCCTGGCTGGCTCTGCTGTCTAGGCATCACCCAGTATCACTCACAAAAGATTGTAGCCCTTCATTATCTTCAGCCTGGCAATTTGGGGAACATAATACTGTCTGTATTTCTCTCTCTCCCCGTTGGACCCTGGGCTGATCACGAAGAAAGGAAAGGAAAAAATGGCAAGGAGAACGAAGGAAAGAAGAAGATGTTTGAGGAGAAGCACACCAACCAAGCCGGTCGGCTCATCTCCCTTCAAGGCATATGGTGCAAATTTGATCAAAAAAAAGTGTGTGTGTGGGGGGGGAGGAGGGGGGGGGGTACTTTTTGGGCATCCATGTCGCTGATGTGAAAAATAAGGCAGGCTGTAAAAAGCCAAATCAAAAAAGGGGCCCTCTGGAAGTGATTAGAGCCAAAGAAGAACCAGCTGGATCATCATCAGCGGCGTCTCAATCTCCTGGACAGGCTGGCAGACTGGCCCTGTGGAGAGATGGAGAGGGAGAAAAGGGGGGGAGGGACACGGGGAGGAAGAAGGGAGAGTTGGAGGACGAAGGAGGAACAGAGATAGGATCCAAATCCCCCACTCTGATCCCAATGCCATGTGTGAAGGATGGGAGGATGAGCCGGTCTGGAAGGGAGAGGAGGGGCGACTGTCAGAGGAGCGAAGGAGAGGAAGGGAAGGGGGGGGCGGGAGGAACGGCTGGAGGGAGGGAGGGATTTGTGAGTGGTGACGAGCAGTGGGCAAGGCTGGGAAATTAGAGGGAAGGAAGAATGGGGAGGTTGGAGGGGAGGATTAAAGGTGAATATTAGAGAGAGAGAGAGAGAGAGAGACAGAGAGACAGAGAGACAGAGAGACAGAGAGAGAGGCAAGAAAAGGGAGGGAACCAGACGACAGGAGGTTAAGAGGAGGAAAGTGAGAGCAGATGAAGAGAGGATGAGGAGGGAAGAACGCCCCCTCTGGGACGTGGGATGGAGTGCTCCCTGTGTGTCCTTAAATATTCATGTGCTGTGCGAGACTCCCAGATCGCACTAATGTTTACCAGTGGCCCCTAGGAGAGAAGGCCCTCAGTGGAAGTGTATACATTTCATTTCAAATTACAGCTCATTGTTTAGACATGCTGTATAGATTGAATGTTTTATATTCTTGGCATGCCATTACAACAGCTACTCAATACCAGTAACACAGGGAGAGTTAGGCTACCTGAAGTCCATTATATATTAAAGGGTTTTGAGACTGACATCTAATATGCAATATACAAGTAGATTCATTTAGCATTTGCAATGTTGTTGTTGTATTTGTTCTGTCTCTTCTCAGACGCACAAACAATCAATTAATAGATGAACTCCTTCGGCTACTTGACAACCAAGGGAAAAGTAACTGTGTAACACCAAAGACCCACCTCCAAGTGAATAGAGACATTGAAAGGGACATTACTCTCAGAGGTGGGCGTTGCTTGAGCTGTCCCCCATGAGTCTGGGCTCTAATGACAGCAGGAACTAAGATGAGTGGGTGTGAATTTTCATCAGTCTGCTCCCGTTGATCTCTCCCTGACTGCCCTTCACCAGGCCTCTAAAAGCCCCTAGACTGAGCAGGGGGGTGGGTGTGATGGAGAGCCAGGGTGTGCGGGCCAGAGGGAGTTCACTGTCGACGCCACCTCTCCACCACCCCCCACCCAGGACAGAATCTAACTCATTATCTCCTCATAACCATGAATCATTCAGAATCACTCAGAGGACCTCGGGCGGCCATCTTGTCCTTTTCACCTCAAAGACCATTCATCCATTTTCCCTGTAAGGAAGACATGGGAGGGTCCGGAATCAATGCCATTACCTATGGAGTCACAGGGGCCTTGGTGGGGGGGTGGAACCATTTCCTTCTCCAGGCTCCTCTAGGGTCAGACCATGGTCAGACCTGGAGGTGAAGGTCAAGTTCTCAAAGTGACTGTCCCAGATGCATCCCTGCCTCAGAGCAGAAGGTCCACCCCATGGTCCGTCTGTTTGTCCATTCTGCGTTGACCCGGGCCTTTGTGAAGAGCATGTCCCCCCAGATTGTGAATGCTCATTCCCTGTGGCCCCTGTGGCCCCGGTCGGTTCTGACCAAGCTGCTGGAAGCAGAAGAGGGTCCCGATGGTACAAAGACTGTTCTTGTTATGGTGATAGTGTGGTTATACTTGGGTTACAAGCAGGTTAAGAGGGTACAGGGTCATGGTATCGACTAGATCTTATTTAGCAGGCAAACATCTATTTACTATAAATTCAAGTTGAAGGACAATCAGTATGCTTGAGCCTCATGTTCTAATATAGTGGAGTTCTGTCCAGAGGTCATGGTAGGCCGAATATACTGTAAAGTGGCAGGAGCCCATTATATGAAGACAAAGCTACTGTACATTAGAAGTCACTAAATGATTGGACCAAAGCACTTTAAAACCTTTGAGCCTTTTAGGATCTGTGTGTGTCAAGTTATCTGGGAATGTTATGCCTCAACTTCAGCCAAAAACTTGAAAAGGCCTCAGCCAACAACAGGGAATGCACGGAGCCACTCCAAACCAGACCTAATTAGTCTTCTATGACATATTTATTTACTTCCGCTATTCATTAACGCCAACTTGCTTCAGTACAGTACTCTGCTCACAGTAGAGTTTGAACTTAACTGTGTGGACCAATCTAGCTGACCTCAGCCCAGCCCATCTCAGTCCAGCCCAGCCCAATCTCCTCCAGATGTGTCAGACCCTCCAGTCCTGCTGTGCTCAGCACCACGTCCAGCCTGAGCCTGGAGGACCAGTCTGAGTGCTCTGACATATGGACCATCAGGGAAACTCTGACATCTACAGCCATCCTGTCTCTCCTCCCTCCCAGCTCCGCTGATAAAGGACATCTAAACCAAGCAGTCATTACCCCAAAAAACGCCCCCCACAGAACCTTGCACACAGTCACGATGAAGGGACCTCTTCTAGAGCAGGAGTTTATTTGATGGAAACCCCTGCTTGATTTGTTTGTGGCTCCTAAGTGGCTTATGACACGCAAGCTGCCCCTGTTTGCCTCTGATGAATGGCTCTGGAGCGAGCAAAAGCAGGAGAAAATGTGTGAGACCTCGCCAAGGTCTTTGGGGTTTTATACAGCTTAACTGTATTAAAGAGCCCCCTTCCCAAAATACACATACAAAGTCTCGCACACACACATACTGGGTGGTATACACAGAAAGTGAGTAAGACAAAGAGGGTGGAGGCCGGTCTATGGCAGCCCTTCAGGAAAGGGTGTAGCCAGCTGTATAGTCTCCGGGCCTGGCTATAGGCTCCTGCAGAGTGTGTTTGTGTTGTAAACTGACACTGTCTGTCTTCACTAGGCTAACCTGGCTGGCTCTAATTGAATGTTACCTGTCCCACCCTGCCTGGCTCTGTAAGCACTGCCACAGTGTATTAGCTCACACGGTCGCTATGCTAATGGCCCGTGAACACAGGGGGCTCAGGAGAGCCGTGTGTGTGTGGATTTGTGTGTATTCATGTGTGACTGTGTGTGTTTCTAGGTGTGTGTGTGTGTGTGTGTGTGTGTGTGTGTGTGTGTGTGTGTGTGTGTGTGTGTGCGTGTGTGATGTCCTATTGCAGCCGGCTGCTGACAGGCCACACAGCGGAATATAGTGGTCATGCAGTTGAACCACCCTCATCACACACACACATTGCTCCAGCCTAAGCACAGTGGAGAGGGCCAGTGAAACACACAGATATGCTGGGGCTGATGGCAGACCGCAGCAGTGGAGTCTGTGGTGGCCTGCATTTCCTTTAATATCCTGGCTAATGTACAGAGAGAACCAGCACAGAACCCTCTGGAGCACAGCCAACCACCACACCCCACTGCACTTATGTAATGTTCGGACCTGGCTCACTGTACAGTAGATAGAGAAATACATGCAACCATAGGATTGTATATAGTACCTAATAGGATTTATTGAAATTGAACTTGGTTAAGCCTTTGCGAGTTTTTCTATCATAAATAAATACTTATGAGTCTTTCCAGTGTTTAAGCTACTATATACACACCGTAGTGTATGTTTAGAGTCTTTTGACTTATGATGGATTTCCGGTGACTGAAGGTGGAGAAGTTCCAGGATTGAACAGAGAGTGCTCTGGGTCTGGAGGAGAGGAGGAGAGCGAGAATGAGACAAAGAGGAGGAAAGGAGGATAGAGGTTGAAAAAGAGAAGCGAAAGAGGGGCCAGGGAGTGAGGGGAAGGGTGGAGGTGGTTGAGAGGGAGGTGTGGGTTGGGGGTTCAGGAAGGGGAGGAGGGTTGTTGGGGGGGGGGGGGGGGGGGTGACGTTGCCTCCTCAACCGCACAAATTAAGCATGGCTTCATGTGTAGGCCTTCATTGCAGGGTTCACAGCAGCTGGAGAAACCACATCTCCTCCCATGGACCTGAGCCAGGGCCGCGGCCAGACCCGAATAAGCATCATCTTTTTTATACATAAAAAAAAAAGAGAGAGACGGTGGAGGGGGGATGGGAGGAAGAAGGGAAATAGAGAGAGTGAGAGAGAGAGATAGAGAGAAAGAGAGAGAAAATGAAAGAAAGAGAAAGAGCGAGAAGGAAGAGTGGAAAGCGTTCAGAAAGCAGCAGTAAAAAGGAACCCGTGCTGCATGGGGGTTTGGGCTGTGAGCTGAGGAAGAAAACCGCAGAAGGATTACGAGCACAGCACACTGGAACTAGCTCGCGAGCGACCACTCGGCGTTGCAGTTGGACTCCCCTCTCTTCCTCTCGCGCTCCTTTCCCCCACCTCCCCCCTCTTCCTCCACCTCCCCTCAGAAGCCGTTATATAGAGCTGCTAACCCTCATACCCAGTCAGAACTTCCTGTCTAGTTGTGCCATGTGTGGACCTCAAACCTAGCCGTACCTCTCAAGGCCAAACTGCAGCACTTAAGTGGTCCTCAGAGACCATGCTTGTGCCCAGTTACTCCCTGCTGAGTTCCTTGTGCCCTGGACCCCAGTCTCTTAGCATGGCTTTCTTCCACACTAGCAAAGTCTATATTTAACCTATAAAGGTATGCTATGAAGCCGTTTTGCTCAATGAGCACATCTCAGAATTTGCCTGTCCTAAATGTATGCACATTCAGGTTGCTGGAGTGATGAATGGCATATCAAATGGGAATGGGAAAGGTCATCTCTGATACTGGTAACCAGAATAAGTCCGAGTCGTTTCTCCCATGCTGAGACTTCCTGTTGACCTCGGTCATGTGACATGGGTTGTGGTGGTTCTGATCCAGGTTCCGGGATTGTCTGGTTAAGTCTGGTTTCTTTCAGTTGGGTGGTGCGTTCTGCTTGGCTCTGTGTTCCCTCTACTTGACTGTCCACAAAGGTTCCACTTTAACAATAGATAAATGCTACGGTTAGCGTGTTTCTGTGTCATTGGAACATAATTACAGGCTCTCCTATGGTCATCCAAGCAGCAATGCTATAAATAAGGTCATGCATTGATTTATTTGGCACCAAGTCATTTTCTACAAGCATGTCTTATGTTGCTTTAGCTTGGGAAGATGGAAAAGGACAGGGGTGTTGCACTGGTGTGGTTCTTTTTAAACAATGAACGTATACAATGACACAAAATGCATACAACACACACATACAGTACACAGGGGTGTTAAGGTGTGCGCTACATGGTGACCCAGAGCAGAGCGGCTGTATGAACACACTGGGTCGGACCACCTGCAGCGCACTGCGGAAGCTCGTCCACGCGCTCAGCTGCTGAGCATTTGCGGGAACCTTTGGAGTAAAGCAGTTGTCACAGGAAATCAATTAATGATGGGCTCTGCTTCTGTCCCATCCTCATATTTGTTTACGGTCTGCGCGTGTGCGTGCGCGTGTCATTATGCCTTCGCCTTCTTTCTATAACGGGTGAATCCGTCCCTGTCAAAAGGAAAGTTGTCGTCGATCCATCTCACTAAAGTCTCCACATTGACACCTCGCCCCATCCGCACGGCACGTATCACAGAGCATCTGCAGATCGTAGAGGAGGAACATCTGCACAGAGTCTTGATTATATCTGTTGATGTGGGGAGGGAAGACGAAGGGAGGGGGGGGGGATAAAGGAGTATAATGGGGGGAGAGGAGGAGGAGGAAGAGGGGAAAAAAAGGTTTTGACTGTGGAATGACTGCCAGATTTCTATTTGTGCCTCTTGAAAGGCCTGTGTCTGTGCTGCTGCACATGGGATGTGGGATGGGAGTTCTGGCGAATCAAAGCACGTTGGATAGAAATCTCTGGAAGCTGCAGCTAGTAAACAGCACCATAAAAGAGGCTTGTGGGGTGGAGCGTGAAACAAAAACTTGAACGTCTGCCCACGGTCAATAAAGTCCCGGTACTGCTCACAGGGCATGTCTCCTCTCTCCTTTAACGCTCTCTCTGTCTCTCTCTCTCTCTCCATCTCTCTCTAGCTGCCTTTCTCTCTGTTTTTCTTTTCTTTTTCTCTCTGAGAGGTGTAGTACACATTCTTTCATGCCCTTTTCTAGATCTATACCCTCTTCTTCTTTATCACAGTGAGTCACTCCTCCTCAGGTTTGAGCTTTCTTTTTTTAGCAAGGTGTGATAAGGCCAATTTGAAGGCCTCTTATTGGTTCTCCAATAGAAAATATAGACCTCATATCTCACACTTCACCGAGAGAAAACACACACGCGCGCACACACCTACACACACACTCACAATCTCACAGCCTACCAGTCCCAACACAACATCTGAGTCAGCTCCCTCTGTGGCTGCTGTATTTTTACACTTTATCGTTGCCAAAGATCGTTGCACAGTGTGTTTCTTTCTCCGTTCAAGGATGTAAGTGTTTGTGACATTGTGGCTTGAGGGGGCGGAGGTGTTGAGGCCAAACTATTTCATTTTAAACAGCTCAAACCCAGTAGCATTCCTGTACACCGTTCACTTGAAAAAACACACGCACATTCCGGCGTATTCTGCGGCTGGGGAGCTTCATGCTGTGTGGCATTTGTGTGTTGTTGTTTTCCACTTCAGTGAGCAAAGTACCTCACCACCGAACCACCCTTCACCTTAGCAGGGTTTAGGGTAAACAATCACTATGATCTGTGAGTTTTTGTATGGCAAACATGGTTACCCTTTAAGATGTGACGTTGTTTGTAAATGTATCTTTAAGAAGGAAATAAAACATAAGCAATGTGCGTTAAATGATATCAGTCAACTCCTGCCGTAATAAAAATTACACACTTTGTCTGTGCTATTAAAGTAGAAGACATCACTTCTTTGTAAATTATCTAAGTGCTAGTTATACGACAACATGATACCATACAGAACAACAGTAAAATATGATGGATCTTTCCCCGGAACTCCTACATATGTTCAAAGGGAAAATTAAATTAGTCTCACCCCAACCTCTCTGGACCCTCTCCATAGACGAACAACGGCCAGTTTGTCTGCAGACAAACTACTGCCCTCTTGTGGTAGGATATTTAAGCAGTGATCCATGCGCTACACACTGATTTAGCAATGGTAAGGGTGTTTTATAGCTGACTTAACCATTACTTTTCCTTAGAAAGCTGTTCCATACAGTTAAGGTTTATCCGCAGTAAGACAATTTCCCTGGATGTTTGTGTCCCGGGTGTAAAAAAGCTACAGTCTGACAAATAGACAGATTAATTATTAATCTTTTATTCGCATGTATTTTTATGTATTTTGTGTAAAAATCTGTATGATTCTTAGACTATAATATTCAATATTGTTTTGATTAATTTCCTTTCTGTCCTTCGCACACACATACAAATACAGGCACTCACACACTGTGTCAGATTGAGCCCCCGATGCCCTTGTTAATAGTTTAACAACCACCTTCACAGTAGGCCTCATTAACTCCTCCCCTGAACAAATTAGTAGGTGTTATGCAGGTCAGAGGTCAACAGCTGCTCCAATAAGGCAACAGTAACCAAGAGCATATATGTGTAATAAACCATAAACCACAAAGGTGTCACCCCCAAAGTTCATTACCTTTAACAGGGTCACAGAGCCAGTTTAGCTGTAAGGAGTCTAAACTGGTGCAGCCTGTATTCTCTGTGGCGACTGTACTCACAGCTTTATGATGGATACAGAACATATTTTTCTTTGCTCCTGAAAGGCCAGATAGATTGCTAACAACGATTTTGCTGAATGCAGCAGCAAGGAGGGAAATTTACAGTGATGATTCAGCTGGATAAGCTCTCTGAAGAGAGAGGAGGGCCTGGGAGGGAGGGATGCGGGGTGCTGAGGGAAAGATGGAATCAGAATCAGAATCAGAAAGGGTTTTATTCGCCATGAAAGTTCGCACAGACAAGGAATTTACTTTGGAAGAAAGGTGCATACATTCAACATATAGGAATCTTAAATAAGTGGTGTACAACTATACTAAAGGTACAAAGTGTAACTAATACTAAGGGGCTAAAGTATTTAAACATTTAGAATAAAATAAAATATGAAATAGCTTTAATATACAATATAAAAATACAAATAGGGTAACGTAGTGAAAATATGTGTCATTGTGCAGATAAAGTGATGTGTTAAAGTCAGTGTGAGTCCTTGGCCTTGTTGAAGAGGCCAGCAGCGGATGGGAAGAAACAGTTTTTGTGGCAGTGAGGTTTTGGTCCTGATGGACCGCAGACTTCTGCCAGAGGGGAGTGGCTGATCCAGGGTAGGAGGAGTTGGACACAATCTTCCTCGCTTGCCTCAGGGTCCTCGAGGTGTGCAGGTCCTCGAGGGTAGGCCGATCGCAGCCAATCACCTTCTCAGCGGTGCGGAGTACATCCTATGTTGTGCTTTCTTGGGATGGATCATGGAAGTAAGCCGAGAGTTTTCAGGGCTCTGGACTGATGTTGCTTTCAGTTTAATGTATTTGGTAGGCAACCGTGATTGAAGTAATAAATTCAGTTCCTTATTGAAGAAAAAAGTAATATATATATATAATTTTTTTTTGAGACTTAACCTGATCTTTTATATACTGACTCCATACCGGTGCTTCATCAATGGGAATATTGTCCTTGAAAATGAATTGCCCTGTCATTTAAATGGTGGGTGGGTGAGTCAGAGATACAGTATTTCACTATAAAGGTTTCTAATGAAAATGCATGCTGATTAACAGTGAGGATCATATTGAATCCCATCTAAGTGTTGAGGTCTGAATAAAAGAACCTCCACAGCTGCCAGCTCACAGGGGTCGAGTTAGAGCAGAAAGTTGAGACCACCGGAAAGGTTTCACATGACCCCCCCCCCTCCTCGTCAACGCTTTGGCACAAATACACTTGTTTATTTTGGTCTGGACCTTGTGATTTCTCGGGTGTACGTGTAAATTACATGTCGCCACCATTAAATATTAAACCCCAATCGAAGATTAATTATTGATGGCATCACTTTTTACGCTGCGACCAGGAGGGGGGGGGGAGCGAAGGACATGGGGAGAGAGAAGGAGAACGAGAGGGAGGTAGCCCTCAGGAGGAGCTCTCTGCATTAGGCCTTTCCTGAGGTTAGGGACTCTCGCCACCATGCCCACCCATTTCTTTTCAGCTTTGTGATTGATGATTGCAGGAAGTTCGTAAAAGAAGATTCCCCCTCCCTCCAGAACTGTATCATCTTGGGCAATGATGGTAGTGGGCCTGAGTGGACCTAAGTGCTTCTCCAACCACAGCTAAGTATTTGCTATAGACCTGAGAATACTCTGAAGCCACGGAGAGGAAGGGTTGGGTAACGATTTCTTGGGTGAAGTATAATACTGTGTGTTTGTGTGTGTGTGTTTAGGGGAGTGGTTGGTAGAAAAGAGGTTACCCACACTCACCCCCAGAGCAATGGGTGGCTTCATGACCCATAGTGCTCCCACTGTGAAAGTTTGTTTAGTATGCACACCCATAATTATTGTGACAATAAAAGCAGGAAACCACTCTGGGTTATAGTGGAATTCTGGTCACAGTGCCATGGTCAACCATGATTCCCTCAAAATAGCGTTACAGGATACAGTACCATTATCATTGAAATGAACCGATACTGTATTCAAACCACGATCAAGGATACAGCAAGTCCTGCCCTTGACTAGCTTCTTCAGACGGAGCTGCAAGAAAAGAGTCATTAGAGTGAGTAAGTGAGCTAACAAAGTCAACAGATACACTGCCTTGGGTGGTAAAAATGCCTCCCTAGCGCTCTCAGCCCCCTCCCCACCAGCGACAATCCATAAGGCCTCAGCACGTCAGTGGTGATGGTGACTGATAGGCAGGACAGCGCTGATGAAGCTAGCGTTAATGCACAGGCTGTATGGAGCACCTGTTTATTACTCAGTGAGGCCTTTAGAGTCAGGGTGATCAATAATGAATGGAGCTCCCTCAACTGTGCCTGGCTGGCTGGCTAGTAGGCTGCCTGGCTTGCTGGCTGGCTAGTAGGCTGCCTGGCTGGCTGGCTGGCTAGTAGGCTGCCTGGCTGGCTAGTAGGCTGCCTGGCTGGCTGGCTAGTAGGCTGCCTGGCTTGCTGGCTGGCTAGTAGGCTACCTGGCTGGCTAGTAGGCTGCCTGGCTGGCTGGCTGGCTAGTAGGCTGCCTGGCTGGCTGGCTGGCTAGTAGGCTGCCTGGCTTGCTGGCTGGCTAGTAGGCTGCCTGGCTGGCTAGTAGGCTGCCTGGCTTGCTGGCTGGCTAGTAGGCTGCCTGGCTGGCTAGTAGGCTGCCTTGCTTGCTGGCTGGCTAGTAGGCTGCCTGGCTGGCTAGTAGGCTGCCTGGCTTGCTGGCTGGCTAGTAGGCTGCCTGGCTGGCTAGTAGGCTGACTGGCTGGCTGGCTAGCTGGCTAGTAGGCTGCCTGGCTGGAGAGGAGAGGCAGGGGGAATGACATGTAAACAAGACCCATGTCTCCAGTGAGAATGATTCGAGAGAGAGGGATGTGGCCCTTTGGTAACAACTTGAGTTTAGATAGACTGCTCTCAACAGGAAGGTTGGTGGAATAGTGGTGTTAAGGCTGGAGGGTGGAGTAGATGTTCAAGAAGGCTATCTCTTGTCCAATGATTCATTCATGAGTATCACACTATATTCAGGTCTATAATCCTTTAGACTGAAATCATCTAGCCTGTCAATAGACGTCAATTTCACTGTCAGAGCAGTTTGATTGAGACTTGAATGGTTCTTTTCACCAGATGAGGTTCTACACATTTTCAAACACAGAGGACGACACACGTGAAAGCAGCTTTTTATTATGTTTAAAAAAATATTGTTGGAAACCCAAAATAGTTATGCGGTGCACCTTAAAGAATGATATTTTTTTTCTGTTTAACCCAGTCTTCCATGCCATATAATAGACTGTTGGAATCTCATTGGTGGATTAAATGTTTTTTTTCCACTGTCCACAACTTAAAACCCCAAAATGCGCTATCCTCACCGTTGACCATCAGATGGTACAGTGTTTCTGCCCATCAATAGCAAGGGAGGGGGGAGTCCACTTTTGAGGTCAAAACCGTCTGAGGTTTTCTCAGGTCCCATTTGGGCACTGAGACCATGCTGTGCTGAGCTGGGCCTGCGACCGGGAGTAACCCTCAGAGAAACACAGAGAGACGCCCCGACGTCCGGCAGGCTCTGTCAAAATATTTGTTTCTTATTGGTTGAGGGCGTGTGTGTGTGTCTGTCTGTGTGTGTGTGTGTGTGTGTGTGTGTGTGTGTGTGAGGGGGGACATGACCAGAGGGCTTGTGGTGCTCCCTGTGTGGCCACTGCCCAGGCCGTTCCACCACCATACACACCTTCTGCCCCCTATCCCAGGCTAGTGTCTGCCTGCATGCCCCAACCCTCCCTCCTCTGCCCCACCACCCCCAGCGGCAGACCACCCAGCTGGGCAGAGAGCCCTGAGAAGGACACTTTATGCTCCCAGACAGCCCAGTTCCACCACAGCGGCACCCCCTGACACCAGCGCTGCCACTATTACCCACAGGCCCTTAGTGTCAGTGTGTGTGTAAAGAGGGAGTGACTCCGCTCTTCAAACTCCCCTCCTCCCTCTCTCTCCCCACCCTGACCCGCCCTTCAGCCCACAAAAACGTTCCCCTCGAGTCGAAACGAGCCCTTCTGAGTTTATAAATCAGAAATATGCGTCCCAATCTCAGGCTTCATCAGTGTTAGCCGCAATCCCAGAGATCGCCATCAACACTCCAATTGTCATGTCAATAGCTTGTTCATCATAAGTGCTCGCCATCAGTTCTTTACCACCAGAATATCTTGTTAGTATGGGTCCATTCATTGTGTTGGCGTGTGTTGTGTTCCTGCCTCTGTGTCTTTGGTGCAGAGGGGTACGTCTGAGTGCTGACATTCATCCCGTGTCTTTGTGGCGGCGCTGGTGGGGCTAGGGTGACTGCCCTGGCTTTGTTCTATCTCTCTGTAGACCAACAGTGAGCCATGATGGAAATAGCAGGGGACAAATTAGCCACATGTGGGGAATCGTGGTTATATCAATTGATTGGCCACAGCCCTGCGTGCCGTTCTCTGTGTGTGCGTGTGTGTGTGTGTGTGCATTTCTGCGAGCTCTTCCTGTTTGAACAGGCCGATTTGGGTATGTGTTTTCTGGTTGTGCGTACGTGCACCCGCGGTCGTTCACACAAGCATCGATCCTGTGTAGATGCGGAACGATAAGGTTATTTTTCACCACATGATCAGAGTCGTTGGCATCCCCGTCGTGACATTCCAGAAAAGGGAGGGAGGAGGAGGAGAAGGAGGAGGAGGAGGAGGATAGGGAAGCCAACCGACAGCTCAGCAGGATCATGATTCATTCTCTGTGATGCTGTTCCAGGAGAACCTCCCACTGTGCCACACGTCATGGAGATGATTTTACCTTTGATTTACTGCTCCTGCTATTGTCGGCAGGGCCGCTCAGATCTTTTAATGGCGTTTGTTTTTACACAGAGAATAGGTGGTTGGACCCACAAGACAAGACTTACTGTTATAGCCATGTTTTCTGTCACAAACGGTATCGATTCATGACAATGGCAGGATCTATCATTTGATTGACAGCGTGTACTGTTAATGTAAATGTAAATGTAAAAATGACTAAATGTACTGTTGACTGTACATTGGGTCAAAATGTGTATGACGTTACACTTGAGTCAAGCTGATTTTGAATGATGTAAGAAGGCTTTAAAAAGACTGTGAAGAGTGTTGATTAACCCCTGGACAAACGTTTGAGCGCCGTAGATGTGTCGCCGTGGTGCCCACGGCTCTCCAGGGAGACAATGAGGAAAGAGCCAATGGGAGCCCTTTATTCACGGGAGTCTCCTGTATGTTTTTGTTTCCTGCCCTCTGATTGGCTACCGGAGGCGTGGGTCCAGTGGGCTGTGTGCTTCCCTTCCTGAGTTGATGACAGATCTAAAAGGATAGTTCCCCTATCCCCTCTTGTTACAAATAACTTCCTCTGACATGCTTGGGCACGCTGACAATGTTTTGAGTGAAAACAGCTTTCGGGCCTGGCCGGGATACAAGCTTTCAACCCCTAGGGTGGGCTACTTCTTCAATTGCTGTTTTATCCCTTGGAAGAGACTGAGAAGAGAGAGGGGGAAGAACGGGGGAGAGGGCAGAGAAGGGCTGGGATTAAGGACTTTTGTGACAGAAAAAGTGCCAGGAAGTTCTGGACTGTCAGTGTTTGGCTTTGTAGTGTGACAGGCTGGAGCACAGCTCCCTCTCTCTTTTTCCTCTCTCTTTATCTCTCTCGTTCTCGTTCATTCTTTGTCTCTCTCTCTCTCTTCTCAGTGATACTATGTGCCATTGTTGACTCAGACAAGGAAGAATGCTTGGACAGTTTTTTTTACAATGTTTCTGTCTGCAGACATTTCAGAACCCTGGATTATACATTAATGCACAGACAGTTCCAGGTCAATGCAGTAGTTGTGTCTCGACCATTTCCCCCAGATCAAACATCACCTGCAAGTTCATTTGGTGCAAGCGCAGCACTGAGACAATACGTCTGTCTCACTCTCTCTTTCTGTCTTTCTTCACCTCTTCCTTTTCCCTCTCTCCCCCAGTAGTCCTGAGGGGGGAGTCTGCCTGATCAGTGCCGAGACTGGCAGTGTGTTCTCTACAAACGGACCAATCAGAGGAGACGGTGAAATCAATGGGCTGGATGGATCCTAACAGGAATCTGAAATCAACACCGGCTTGTTGGATCAATGGTGCGCTGGTGTGTGGGGTAAGAGAGAGAAGGGAAGGGGGGGGGGGGGGGTCGTAGAGGGTGTGAGATGAGGGTATCTAATCAGGGCTGTGTTGGATCACTTTTGAGAAATGTTGGGGCTAGGTAGGGTGGAAGGAATTGTGTGTGTGTGTGTGGTGGGGGGGGGGGTAATTGGAAGATGAAGAGAAGTAGAAAGAAAGCACTGATGATGACCACCACAGGACAATGTTCGTGTGTGGTGGGGGGGGGGGTAATTGGAAGATGAAGAGAAGTAGAAAGAAAGCACTGATGATGACCACCACAGGACAATGTTCTGAAATCAGAAGTCAATCTCCAGATACTGTAGTTTGTGAAACTGCAATTGCCTGCTTAGCGAAATAAGATTGAATATCAGTAAAAGTGCACATGAATGATAGGAGAGGTGGATCAAAAAAGCACATTGATTGCGATGGACAAAACTCATTTGGATGGATCGTATACAAACATGGACTTTCCATTGCCACAGCTACATATACATGGACAGAGTAGAAAGAGAGAGAGATAGAGAAACGTGCATGAGAGATGACTAGAAACACACAAACAGAGGAAGGGGAGGAAGAAGGTCAGGGGATGAGAAACCCGGGTTGTTCCCAGTGTCTCGTGACTGTGACAACAACTCCATCTGGTTCCCATAACGTCTGCGACAGCTCCAGTGATGTCACTTCCAGGGAAAGATGGTCCCAATTACAGTTTCACGTTGATGATCCTCTGTATGCCAGGGTCAGCCAAGGCCCAAGTGCTGCTGGGTACTGAGGAGCGAGAATGATGGGATTTGTAGTCTCTCAAGCAGAAAGGAAGGTGGGCGGCGACACTCAGAGATCAGAGCAGCACTCATGCCAAGCACCACAGCATCATAGCATCATAGCAAAGCCTCGGCCCTGTGTCACAAAGATAGGGGGATATCCTAGAAACAGATTGAGCATCCTAGGTGTTTGATGTCTGGCTGGCGAAGTGAGCTGCATGACAGAGCGCTTCTGTCACCTCGCCACGAGCGCAGCGGCCCTGGCTCAGAGCCCACCTCCTCTTATTTCTTTATCAGGAGCGGAGACGGGGCCCGAGCGCTTTCCCAGAATCTGTCAGAGGCCCCCGGCGTGCTCCTCGCTTCATCCATCACAGCTCGCCACTGGCCGGGGCTTTTCATTTGAGTCAGGGAGGCGGACGACTTCTGAGGCCTGCCCCTATTAAGTTTGCACGTTGGTGTTTCCCAACGCCTGTCACTCCGCTCGCGCCAACCTCGCGGCAACCTCGCTCTCCCGCTCTTTCTCTTCTGTGTTTTCCCCGCTCTCTCACTTTCTCTCTCTCTTCGCTCTTCGCAGTTTTTTTTTTTACGAGGAGTGAACTCGTTTTTGGAAGTGTGTGACGTGATCTCGAGGTCAGGGCTACGAATCAAACACACGTTATGCACCGGCCCGGACAACTGAGGAGAAAAGTCAAACATTTCTGTTTGTGTTTGTCTTTCGTTGTCCTACACTTCTACTCGTAGTTTATATTGGGAACAAGGTTGATCTATCCATGCAAGAAGACAATGCAAAATGTGGGAGATGAAGGGGAAGGCTAACCCCCCCCTCCCACCTGAACCCCCTCCCACCTGAACCCCCCCCCCTACCACCTGAACCCCCCCTCCCACCTGAACCCCCTCCCACCTGAACCCCCCCCCACCACTTGAACCCCCCCCTCCCACCTGAACCCCTTCCCACCTGAACCCCCCCCCCCCCCCCACCACCTGAACCCCCCCCCCCCTCCCCGCCCACCCCTCAGACAGACGCACACACACGTTAAGAATCATCAAACAAAAAATCTGCAACAGATCGAGATGAAAAACCTCTCAATTGGCTCAATTCCCCATATAAACGCTGTCGGATCCTTCGTATTGCACAAGTTACGTACAACCATGGCGTGCAGGGTGTCTTGTGAGGTGGTCCATTCAGGTCTAATGCTGTTGACAGTCAGATGAAATCTTGGAACTGATCTGATGCCCGGCTCCTACTTATTCCTTTCATCTTCTCAGGCCAGTTGAAAGTGGTCCTGGCACAACACACGGTCATTTCACTACTATTTATCCTTATAGGCATCCCATGACTCAGAGCAGTTAAGCTCTTATTTTGGAGCCGTCTACAATGATAGTGTGGGCGGTGATCCCGTGACAAGACTAATGTTCTAACTGCCCCAATGGCTTCCCTCCTCTATCATCAGTGAGTGCTCAGCTCTATCAGTTTGTTCATAATAATGTTAATCTACATTAAAACCACAGCTCCCAGTTCATTAGACAAATAGACAAGACCAGTCATGATCTGTCGTGCCAAAGAGCTGGTTGGCACGTTTAGGTTGTGTTATTGTTTGAGGTTGAGGTTGTTGGAATCCAACATGAATCCAACATTATCACTGATAAGACATTATTTGCATAAAAACACATTCACAACACACAGGAATGCATGCATGCTCTGTCTGGCAAGTCAGACACATGTGTTTGTGTGTGTGAGGCGTGGGGAAGGTTTGAGGGAGCCCTCTGTATATGTCGAAAGTTTGGTTCAAAACACTACGGCCTGGTGTTTGGAGCTGTAGTTGTTATTGATTACAGAGCTAGCACTTATCTGGATGGTTTATTTTTAGAAGGAAAGGGTCTGCCCAAGTTCCTGAAGAGCCTCTTTGTTGACTTTCACTCCTCTCTCTTATCCCTCTCTTCCCTGCCCCTCCTGGCAGGAAGGAAGCAGTTGTTGTAAAACACTCTGCCTGCTTCCTCCAAGACTTATCTGTCAGCTCTGTGGAGAAAAAAAAAACAGAAAAATAAAGTTTCAAAATGAACCTTGTTCAACTCAACATGTATGTTTTGGTTGCGCTATCTTTTCTGGCCCCAAACATCCCTGCTGAACCCAACCTTCCTGTTCTAAAAGAATTAAATACTTTTCTCTTCGTCACATAGGCTTCACTTTCTCTCTCTCTCTCTTTCTCTCTCACAAACACATTCTCTTTCTCTCTCACACACACTCTGTTTCTCTTTCTCTTTCTGTCTTTCTCGCTCTCTTCCCTTTTTCAGCTCACACCCTTCTCAAGGTGTTTACATAATGAACATACTGAATTTGTTACTGGGGGCCAAGTCTTATTTCCCCTCGTTCTGCGTAAATAAAAGGATACCCCTTATATTAAAACATATTTTTAAAATTATATGATAATTAAACCAATTAGGAGTTGTTTATGGGCCTGGGCTTGGGTTAGGGCCACTTTGGGCATGCTATGGAACAATGTGGATCTTGTTTGGCTGCCGTTTGAAGCGGTTTGGCTGTTTGGAGGGTCCTGTTAACTTGAGACTTTTTTTAAAGCTGCGTTTTGAAGCTCTGTCATTTGCCATGAGTTCTAGCTCAATCCCTGGGCTCCTAAAAGGCCCGAGGGGGACATTATCAAATTTAGCAGAAAAACACACATTCTGTTTTATATTTTGTCAACCGTACTCTCCCCTTTCTCATAAATGGACACAGGGCTCCTTTTTCTGGGAGTTATTTCTGCATATTCTACCAACTTGAGTATCAGTCAAATGTGTTTATAATATGCATGGATATATAGGCCTGCTTCTGGCTGTAAGGAGGTGGGTTTGTGTAGCTTTTTTCTACACTGAAAATGTCTGCAACTGGGTATAATAAAGTTTATTAAAAGGTTAAATGAAATTAGCTCCCTTTGAAATTGAACTTGATCTGAGGACCTCTCCATAAATCATTTTGATGAGGCAGTTTGTGTTTCATTACATTTCCTTCAAATATTTATTAGAAAAGTTTCAGTTTTAGAATAGGAGAACAGCTTCCACTGAGTAAACAGGCCTCACTTGTGCCTAGCCAGCCCTGTAGACATATCTTTCAGAGAAAGCTTTCACAAACCACTATCAAAAAAGATTTGTCTCAAGTTAATGGGCTTATACTTACACTCGAGACCCGACAAACAAACAAAAAGCACTTATCATGAACAAAATCCTTCGAGAATGTTTTATTAACATCAAATAACACCCACACCTGCCGTAAATCTTCCGATTACTGTAATGTTATCATGAAATGGCTCACAGGAAGCATTGCTTGATAAAAAAAACAACAACTAATAATTTGCCTCCGACTGGAGGAGCTGAAGGCAAGCTTGAAAACAGTGCATGAATTGGGTTCTGTCAATGCTGATCTGTAAGTAAAAACTGAACGAATTACAATTTTCAACCATTTGTGTGAGATATCCATATTTAGAAAGAAAATGTTGACATCAAATCAGTTGATAATATTTCAGTGAATTGGGTCATTTCATGTATTGTTTGTAGTTGGATGGATTCACAGGCGTTGATACCTATAATCCCGTTTGTCACGGCGGCAGTTCCTGTTCCTCGGGGCACCTCATATGGCCCCGGGATTAGAACAGCTCATTGTCAGCGGCACGGCGGCATCATGCACACACACACGGCGTTGTCTGCTCTTGAGTATCAAACGGCTGTGTGTGCAGTGACAACGCAGCCACATGCCATCTTTTGTGGGAGGATTCTTCAGCCTCCATATCATACTTTTGGTTAACCATTATCTTACATCAGGTTTGGTATTGCAGGCCACAACCAAGACCAGGCCTGAAATAAGTAGTTCATGTGAAACGTGTGCAGCTGGGCGGGTGAAGTCGGCGCCCAGTCCAATGGCATTAGCTGTAACAGCCACCCTGGGCCGGCTCGAGGGTATTTTTAACCATCGCCCATAAATGCCTCATTCAGGTTGCTGCCCCCCACCCACCTCGAACCCTCAGCCAGAAAACCTTCACTACTGTGTACACAGCACCACAGTCAGCCCTGCCAGCTGTTTACACATGCACACTCTCTCACACACACACACACGTGGTCTCGCACACACTCACGCACAGCCCACATCTCTTCTCCACATGGACAGGACAAACACACATCCATGTAAACAGGGGTCTTTCCTAAAACACACTCAAACACACATTGCAAACATAAGCAAGGACACGTACTGTACTACAAACGGGTCTTATCATACGCACAAACATCGTACGATTTAATGCAGGCCTGTCTGCAGATGAGATGAACGGAATGTGTGTGTCAGAGCGGTGCCCACACGTAACGCCCGCCGCCATCGCCCAGCCTGGCATTCCAGCCATGATGAAGTGAAACCAGTGAACAGCAAGAAAGGAATGCAGACAAATAGCTGTCTTTATTAAACAATACTGCGGGAATTAAACTCGTCTCTCAGATGAATTTGTATCCCTCTCCTCCGCCCCCCCTCCCCTTCTCAGCAGATCTGGAGAATGATAAGGCAGCGCGCTGCCAGGACGATGGTTATCACGGTATTAATCAAGATGATGAGACAGCTTACTCCTAGGTAATGAACGTCTCCCACGCAGAGAAAAACACAAGATCAAACAGTTTTGGTCCTCTGTTGTAGACAAAGATTTTCCAATTAAATCTCAATAATTTCTTTTCAAAGAATACAAACCCAACGTGACATTCCTCTAATAATTCCAATTCCTGTGCGATTACATAAATACTCAATAAATGCACGCATAGCAGGTTTGATTGGACGTCTCAGACTTGTGCCTCAACCATCTTCCTGTCATCTCAACGGGACTCGGGGCCTCTCTGGTATATTTTTCTTTTCTGTCTGTTACATTCTAGTAAGTGAATGAATGGAGCCATGGCCGTGCTGGTTTGTGTGTGGGGGGTTGTGTGCCTGTGGTCTGAGTGGCACTCTGAGGAACCTGGAGGGCGGGGGGGGGGGGGGGGGGGGGTATTTTGGGCTGCAGGCTGGGTTGAATCCAGGCCCACACAGAATCGCTGACAGACACACAGACATGGAGGAGAGGAGAGGGGGGAGAGGGGGATGTTTTCTAATGGGCAGAAACTATTCCTGTTTATGAAGGCGGGAGGGAGGATGAAAAGATGATGCCCTATGAAGGGCTCTTTCTTTTTCATCTTTTTTCCTTCATGTTTTTTTCCCCCGCCACTCTTGCCAAAAATTCATTTTTCTCACTGTTTCACTGACACCGTTTTGAAGATAATTTCTGGGATTTTGCACAACTGTAATTCCATGCTAAAAATAATGCACAATTGTATTCATCCTCTTGGGGACTTTTTAATTTCCGATAAACTTGTCCTGTCAACATGATGGACCAGTGTCCTTCTGTGAACTGTATACTTCTTTTCAAATTGGTCGTCAGCCTCTACAAAGACAATCCCCCCATCTTTTCAGTCATGACAACATCAAGAGCATCATTGGGACTGCATACAATTCCACTTACATGCACATCGACATGGCGCTCGCAAAATTAAGTAAGCACTCCATAATAACAGAATAGTAATTGTATTCCTCTTTCCTTTCGTCACCCGGTTGCTTTTCCCTAATGATGTTAAAGATCACCCCAGTCTTCTTTACACAGCGAGGCCTGTGTCGGGTCAGTGGGATCGCTGATTGGAGTGATTTGCATGTCCCATGTAACAAGGATACAGCTCTCAGAGAATTATTCTGCCATTAATATTTAATTGCCATCCAAGTGTGTTCTCAAAGTATAGGGTGACCTCCCGGTGTCCCAGTGCAGGCACGGCAGAGCCCATTCCAGAGCGGGGGGCGAGGGGCTCGCTGTGATTCCAGAGAGCTATCCTGCTTTTTTCTGTTTCGGTCATCTTATCCTCCCCCACCCCCCGTGCCCTGGCACCTGTAGCGCGTCTCCAGCAACAGTAAATCACATGACCATTTCCTCGCGAGGAAATCCTAATCCAGGGCCCAGATCCGCCCGGGCGTGGAGCGCTGCCTCTGCTCCAAGACGTATTGAAACCCGAGGCGACGACATTAAGAATTAAAAATGCTGGAAAGTGGTCCCAGTGCGCACCTTGTTTTGTCATCAATGCTCCATTAGTGTCACTTTATTCCACGTCGCCCCTCCTTCTTCCCTCATTGTGTTTGAGTCAATATCGGGAAAGCCGGCCCGTTTCGGCCCAAATGGTTACAATATACCTTCTTCACGCCTAAAGAGCTGACAGAGGTTATTAGGCTGACCCACAAGCGGCAGGGAAGGATAGGAAGCCAAACTGATAAATCGGGCGCAACGTTGATGTCAAGCCCTGGGATCTAGCCATGAGACCTAGCTATGGGACATGGGATATCAAGGTGCCGAAGAGGAGTTGGACGGCGGCCATCTTGGCAGACATTCATTGTAATCAAACCGTTAACCTGAAGCAACCATATTCTGTAAACAACAAGAGTTATGCAAACACAATACATGCTGGACACTTTTCACCTCTGTTTCTACACCAGCTCTTTTGCTGAGGCTTTTTCCCACACCGCATCCGTTCTGTACTGTGGTGGTTTTGTAATGTCCTGTCCTGCAGTTTGGGTTAAGGCCTTGGTGTTTAGAGGTCTTGGACACCTATTCTCAAACAGGAAGTCCATGGAGATAATGTGTAAGTGTGTGATGGACCAGCAGCCTGTGTGGTGATGTCGATATGGAGGCGGGGCTGACACATGGTGGTTGTTTATGATGTGGCTTGCACAGGTGGTCCAGCCACGGCCACAGGCCAAGCTTGCCAAGAATCCACAAATCTATAGCCTGACACACACAGACACACTCTCACAGATACACAAACACACATCTTGTACATACACACACATCACAACATTCTGGGAGCACTCATTTAAAGATTCTCTTGACATGTTTTTGTCCTGTGGTTCCTAGGTCGCAGATTCCCCTCCACATTAGGTAAACACACACACACACACACACACACTCACCACCAGCAGCAGACAGACAGGGACATTTACAGGAGCACACAGACAGTCTGTGGGATTGTCTGTCCTGACTGATGGACTACCTCAATGAAGACTTATTAAGGCTATACAATACACATAAAATCTGTCTGCCTGAGGAGATAAAGTAGGAGGATGAAAACTCCACTTGCAGCTAATATTGTTCCAGGCCTTTACTGTCTTATACACACACACACACACACAAACAGATACGCATACAAACACACACACTAAGCAGCAGCAGAAACAGAGCCATACTCTACAGCCGTTTCCCTGCATCAATAAATAAAGCAAATAGCATTAGCTATAACTTGAACTATAGAATCAGGGTCTAATATGATAGAATTAGCATCAGTGTTTTAGGATTCGGCCATTTAGGTGAAATCCTAAGCCAAATAGGGAGTAATTTAGACGTAGGAAAATTGATTTTGCGCATCAGCACTTTCTCATTTTCAAACAGTGCCTGCGGCTAACCAGGTTACTATCTGTTAAGCACATTACGCAGGTAGCTCCTCTTTTCCTCCACAATGATTATGTGTCTGAGTTGAGCAATTGACATTTCTTGCAAATAAGAAAATTATCATATTCCATGACTGGAAACAGAAATTAAGACTGGCCATTATGTCCTAGAAAGGAAAGGCAGAGATGGGAAACTCAGGGGGAGTTCTTCAGTTTTCATTTTTGTGAAGGGTGAAGTGAGGGGGGATCAGATGTCTTCGGCCATCTTGAAATTGAGCCCTGTCAGAGTTCATCAATATGGATACACAATGATATAGCATAAGTGCTGGAAGAGGCTGAAGAAGAAAATATAAAGTGCTTCATTTGCATCAGAGGGACAACATTTGTAGATTTCACAGTTTTTTTTTTGGGGGGGGGGGGTTTGTCCATTTGATTTTGTATTTAGCCATACCATCAATACATTTTCCTTAAATAACTCAAACAAAAGTTTATCACTACGAGTGCTCTCCTTACAGAACAACTTCTATATATGACATCAGACAAACAATCTAATTAGGTTGATCTAAGAGTTCCCCATCCAATTTTAATAATGTGGGAAGGGAATTATCAGCGAACCCTAGAAAGATGTATTTTGTTGATTACCCGCTCTTGTTTTTCCTTGCAAAAATGCAGTGTTAATGCACAGAGATTAGCATTAGACCTCTATTCAAGAGAGAGAATCTAATGAATAGGTTCAAGTATTATTTTTGGCATGGCCGGCTTGCCCAAATAATTTCAAGAAAGAAATGTTAGATATAGATGCTATTCTTGGACTTGCATGTTCACATGGAATTGAGAGCCTGGAGAGAAAGACGTTCACAGCTGGTGGTAAATATACAATCTACCCTACTGTGTGTTACAATCGTACCGTACCACCTTCCCGTAGACCAGAGGCTAGCTCAGCATAGCCTAGATCAGCATAGCCTAGCTCAGGATAGCCTAGCTCAGCATAGCCTAGCTCAGCATAGCCTAGCTCAATATACCATAGCTTGTTACAATGAGGTGTGCCGTGTCATGTTATCTAGGCCAAAGTTCTCCAGTCTGTGGCACCAGTCTGTTGGGCTTCCCCACCATAGCCCAGCCCAGGTCTGTTCTGTTCTGTGGGCTGTTGTTCTGTCTGTGGGCCAGCCATGAGGAGACTGATTGCCTGAGCCCTTGGCGGTCTAAGTGGAACCACATGGGGGAACTTGATAGTGGTGGCTGGACCAGAGAGCAGGAGGTAACAGGAGGTAAGCTGGGTAGACAGCAGCTAGATAGGCTCCTGAGATGGATGGAGGTGGCGCTCACTCATACTGACCTTTCCAACACACATTTAGGGTACTCACAATCCCATACATAACGCACGCACGCACACACACGTACACGACCAACCAAGGATCATAAAATGTAGACACATGCTGCCAGACAGCGGCCTGACTTACAAACGTCCGTTTACCTAGGTGCACATGATACACTCTCACTCTCTCACACACACACTCACCTCATCCATCCTACACCATCTCAGGGGTTTCTGTGGCCACAGGTCCTCCCCGAGAGGCGGACCCTCCCAGAGCGTTTACCGTAGGGCCAATCGGCATGCGAACAACACCAAACACACTAATGGGAGAGAGGCAAAGACACAACCCACAGATATCCAGTAAACAGACCACAGTCCACGAGACACACTCTAAGATCCTGCTCCGATTGATCACACAGGTACCTCCTCACTCTCAGAAGCAAAGGGTTGCCACTTCCCCAAGTGTTACTGAAGGCTGTGTGGGCCTTGTAACCTGAGGAGTTGGCTGCTGTGGTTCCAGGAGCCTGTGTATACAGCTACCGGAGAATAGCAGTTTCACGATCGTAGGTTTCTCTGGAACTCCCCGCCACCATGATGCAATGGGGTTGGTGGGAGTTCTGGGGTTGGCCAACCTGTCATCCTTCATTGGGCTGCCGGGGTATATCATTGGCTGTTAAGTTGGTTGGTTTCTCTTTCTCTCTTTCTGTTGTGGTGTGGAGGCCAGAGGCCCCTGTCGGCTTTTTGAGAGATGGATTTTGTAAGGGGTCGACACCGTGACCCCCCACTCCCACCTCAACCTTTTTTCTCTTCTACTCTTGTACTAAATCTCTTTCCCTCTCTTTCTCTCTCCTGCTCTTTTTTCACCGTGGCCATGTGCTTCCAGTTAGGGCAGCTTGCAGACCTGAACAGAGGTTAAGTGAAACTACCTGCTCCTCAGTGTCTGGCTATTATTTGCTTTGTTCGCCCTGGTGCCAGATCATAAAACACTTGTGCCCCTCCCAAACCAATCCTGCCCACAGTCCCCTGGGATCAGTAATGTTACGCCTGAAAGTGTGACCCAACAGGGCCTGCTCTCCCTGTCATGCAATGACAGGGGACTTAAAGCATTGTGCACCTCCATCATCACCAAGTCATGGTAACCAAATGGACGATCCTGAATGGTAGAAACATCAAGAAACAAAGAAGCAGCCAAATCCCTTTGCGAAGCAATCGTCAAACTCCCAATGTTGAGTAGCCACACTATGTTGATGAGCTTCAGTTGAAGCTTGTATGAGGACGTGAAAAATGAAGCTTCTGGAAAATGAAATGAGACATGAAAGCAGACCTGAGGTCTGCTTTTGGTTTCCTGTCTGCATTGTTGTTAATTAATTTCCCAGACGGAGTCCATAATCATTCACTGACCTGCCACAAGATGTCCATTCTGCCAATCTTAAGGCTTAGCTAGACTCTTAACTTTGACCTGACACTTATTTGCCACCTTTGGATACTCCTTCCACAACAAAAAAATAAAGACAATTCCAGTTGGTGGGTCAATATTTGTGGCTCAAAGCACAGCACCAACAAAGATCTTGCCATGTTTACCAAGATTACTCTCAGAATACCCATCCAGTTCATTCGCTGAACATACCAACCTCAAAGAGCATACAGATCTTTTGAGATGAGCCCTAATCACATAAACTCCCAAGCAGTCATTAAATAGGCTAGTATGAATGTCATTCTTCTGTGCCAGCTCTCAAGGCAGCCCTCTCTACATTTCTGCTCCCTTTAACAGATACCACTCATGGGGAAAGATTGGCGCCTCCCCTAGACTGTGATTAAAGTAAATGAGTGAAATAAGATACAAGGAAATTGAAATGATTAGTTTTTATAGGAACCACGACGACTGGCAAGGCCCCACTTCCTCGAAATAGAAAGGCTGAGCCAATAAAACGATCGCATTCAACTGTAAAAGAAAGAAAAAAGAGGCGAGGAGGGAAAGCAATATAGCAAAACAATTACACTAAGACTGAAATTGCATTGATTACGCATCCCAATCTGAGACAAAATACTGTATGTTCAGCCTTCACAGATGGTTGTGTTTCAAAGGTGGAGTCAAATCTAAACAATGTCTGGTTTTGATCAATGATAGACTCTGACGTTTCTGTCATGGATAAGAGCCGTTCACAGCAAAATGGAACGTTACAGCGCCGTCTCTTGTTTCTGCCTGGGCCTTCTAGAACATGTCGAACGTTTTATGTGATAGGGGGAATCAGACAGAATCCTAATGATATGAAACTCAAGATGCAATTGGTGTCTTGTTTGAAGTTAAATTAAGTCCCGTTAGAAGTTAATTTGGGAGCCTCGTGTAGACTACATAAACGTGAAGTGACTCAGACTCCTTTGACTCTGAAGTATTTCTCACATCTGCTCTCATGACATTTGCTATCTACCCCATCCATCTTATTTCCAGACCATTTCATTCTTTCATATCGGCCCATGCTTATCATTTTGTCTCTGAACTCTGTAATTGTGGAAATACCAATGTCACTCATCCCAGTCTCAACCACCACCAGCCCCCGCCTCCCTTCTCCCCCCCGCCCCCATCCGGGCGGAGGCGTAAGTAAGGGGCTCAGATCGCTCAGAGCACGGACAGAGCGTGGTCGCACGACAAGGCGAGAGAGCGAAACCTCCAAACCATCGCCCTGGTTCTGGTGTTCTCCCCCTTCGCCTCCTCCGGTGGCTGACCCAGCGTGAGGTGGCCTGCATGGCGAGCCGTTTCTTCCACCCTCATCCCCACCGCCTCTCTGGGGTGTGGTTTCCCCTCCTGCCCCCACAGCCCAGGCCTGCGAGAGAGCGAGGTCTGCTGGGAACCACACCACAGAGCATGACGAGGACATCTGCCTGCTCCTGTCAACCAAACAGATATGTACCCAGTACCAACTTCACCCACAAGTGAATTGCTCCAACCTCAGATACAGTACGTGACAGCACACACACAACTATTTTTGGACTCATCCTGAACTGTACACTAGCATACACAAGCTATCAGGTACAGATTATGCTGAGTGAGCGTCTTTTTTTTTTTACGTCATTCCTATCCACGAAGGAAATGAAACATCAGCTAACATCTCCAGACACCGGCGAGCTTCAATGACATGATGACTCAGTGCTTCAGAGAACAGCACAGCACACAGTGGTCAGGCAGGCTGGAGTGGAAATCCCCCACAAGGACAGCTCACATGGAACGCAGCAAAGAAGGGAAGGCGTAGAGAGAGTTGTTGTAGTTGAGAACAGTTTATTTATATTTATTTATATTTGGCTGTGATTAATCTGTTCTAAATTAAAACTGCCCAATTTGACCATTCCCCATCCCACCCACCGTCCACCCCCTGCCTCGGCTTTGTTTGATCCTGGGCCTGTGTCCACCCACCCAACCATTCAGCCAGCATCCACTCCGAGCCCCCCTCTGCCCCTGCCCCCTGGCATGGGAAGAAACGCTGTTTTTGATGCGATCCACAGAGTGGGCCGGGCCGTGTGACCGGCACGGCGTCATTGCGTACATTTCCACATTCTCTCATCGCCAGGCGAGTGTTTCCTCTCCAGGAGCCATCCATCACCCGCCACGGACCTGCCAGCCGCCACCCTGCCCTCCGCTCCGCCTCGCAACACAGCTACAAAGCCAGAGTGGAGGGGGGCGGAGGAGAGGGAGGAGGATGAAAAGAGGATGAGAAGATGTACTGTACGAGAATGAAGAGGAAGAATGGGAGTGAAAGAGGGAGTAGGAGGAACAGATGGCACAAAGGCTGATTCCAGATAAAAGATGTAAAGCTGCCCACTAAAGAATATTGTGTGTGTGTGTGTGTGTTCAGGGGTGGGGGGTCTTGATGTCATGGCCATTTTCCAGATTGGCAGCCATGCAGCTTCCTAGTTGGGCACAAATTGTCACAACCACTTGTGACCACTGCCAAACCCAAACCGCCATGACCATGGAAGGAAGTGACATCATACAATCTGGCTTGGCAGGCAGCAGTGATGGCATTATAATAGAGATGGCGTCTTGCTGGAGGACAGAGCCAAGCTATTCCCAAGAGGGAAAGTTGGTATTACATACTATAGTCATATCACACACACACAGACACATGCTCTGAAGTCAATGGACATACACGCACATCAGGACAAAGCAGAGCAATGTACCTATAGGGTTTTACCATGGCTATAAAAGTGCTGAACACAGCACTCTACTGGAGTGCTATGACCTGACCGAATGATACTCCCGGTGCATCCAGACTGTGTGTTTATAAACAAGGCTCAATATTATTGTGATCTTTGAGCTGAATTCGATAGATTCTTCTTCTGTCAGTTTGGCTTCCGTTGCAACATGATCTGAAATTACCTTCAGCAGCAAGAGGAGACAGCTTGCTAACTCTCTATCTCTCTCATTCTCTCGCTCACTCACTCTATCACTGTAACCTCATCATCGTTGGCTGCCTGGCTGGACTCGCGAGGGGATGGGAGTCTGAAAACACCCTGACCCATTACTCATTCCTACTCTGAGGGGAGCCTGCGAGCACCTCCACCTCCTGGTGTCAGTCAGCCCCCCCCCACCCCCCGCCTCTCTTCCTCCGAGGCCTAGAGCTTTAATGGGCTCTGCTAAACACATTCTCTCCCTATATTACATTGTGATGGGTATGGAGGGTGTCTGGTTTCTAAACCCTGTTTACATAATTCACTCTCTTCCTCTTTCTTTCTCTTTCTCTCTCTCTCGCTCTTCCTCTCTCCCACACTTTTGCGCTCTTTCTGTCAAACCTCTCTCTCTCTCTCTCAGACTTTGGTTCTGTCTACATACATCCCAAATAGTATTTCTCCCTCATTGCAGAAATACAGACAAAGACAGATATCCTTTCCTGTCGTGAACCCGGACTGAATAATACACCCATCTACCTGAACAGAGCATTTTCCATCACACTCCAGCGTCTCCCCTGGGAGACTGATTAGAACCCACTTCAGGAGGAAACACCTCATTCATTCTCACACAGAACGCTCCATAATGAAAGTGCATGCAGTGACTGAGAAAGACAGTACAAAGGCTCACTGACTCTGGCATAACCCTAATTGTTTTTCTGTCTGGTTCACAGACAAAAACTTGGGGTCTTAATCTAATGGTTTTAATGATTAAAAGAAAGTTACACCATATATGCTGATATATTTGCATATCCGGCTAGATATACTGTGAGACAGAGCTTTTAAAGGAGACCTATGAATGTAGAGCAGCAACATTTTCCAGAGGAGAAACTGACTATCCAGACAACATGGGTTTTATTAAGAATGCAAAACGACCATCTAATGAATGAATAAAGATCCCATTGATTGCTTACATGTGAAAGACCCACACTGGCTATGGTTTCCTTATCACCAGATTTCAAATGAATTCACTGGTGCTGAGAAAGTTGTCTTATTCTCCCCCAGTATCTGACTGTGTGAGAGCATGAGAGAAAGAGAGAACACCAGGGTTATTTGATGTGTGCCCTGGTTCTCAGTGTTGACTGTGGGACATAGAAGAAGGGCGCGTTCCCCACACACAGCTGTGTGTCCAGAGGCAGTTGGCTTGGGCCACCTCTCTACAAACCTTCACAACAGAGTATTGTTTGGCCAAGTGAGGACTGCACTATCTAATTAAGGTCAAAAGGAAAGAGGATGGGAACTGAGAAGCGGAAACGCATGACAGTTTTAGGCCACGCGCAACACCAAGACACACTCGTTGGCCTTGTGTGTGGGCACAGGATGTGTGGAGCCGGAGGAGTGAGAAATCCTTCTCAGCTGATGCTGCTGAGAAAACTGTAGGAGCATTGAGTTTTGCAATGAGTTGTCAATGAGAAGGTTCGGGCTGTTTGTTGAGGTCATCAGAATAGCGCAGAATGTGCACTGTAATGATGTGCACTGTCGCCATCTTGTGGTGTGTTGACAACTTTTCGAGCTTTTCAACTACCCAATACTTCAGACATTAAGACTTCATGCGGGTCCATAACAAACAAAAAAGCTTTTCCAAACAATCTTAACTTTCATAGTTCTTTAGGAGGACACACTTCAACCCTTATCACTGCATTTAGCTCTTTTTTATTGCTTCATCCTGTATTTGGAGTACTCCCACTTTAGTTTTGATCAGTAATTATACAACCATAAAGTTTGTGGATGAGTCCATGTTCATTTGGATGACAGCACAGGAGACATCTGCTAAGCCACAACTGGCAGGAGGTGGGACTTCTCCCAGGGCTTGTTTTTAGTGGAAAAACCCTAATGGGTCTTAATTGGGAGTTTAATTGTGTGTGGTGTAGCTAGAATATTGACTGCAAAACCTGTGGTACTTGAGTGCTTACATACACATACACATTATATACACTTACACACACTCTTCATCTTAATCTATGTAGTACAAGCTGAGTCCGCTGTCCCTTACGAACCTGACACATACTGTAGAAAGAGTTCCAGGTCACGCAGGATGATTTGATCATAGTATGTCCTTGCTTTTAGAGATGGTGTTAACTTGTGAGCCAGACATACAAGAGCCAATGTAATGGCTCAGGCACAAAGATGTTTAGTGTTTGACACATGACAAGTATGTCATCCTAAAGTCCATGTGTTGCTTCTATTCATCCTCGACCTTTAGACATATCTGAAGGCAGTGGGAGCTGTGAAATCAATGGGAAGCAATTAAACTGTTGAAAACATCTTGTTCCACCTTAATAATTGGCGTGGGTTCCATCTTTACTTTATTTCCCCTGAGATGCGTTGAGGGAACAAGCCAATAAGAAGAGTAGCCTTGTTCCTTGTGTAGCTGTGTGTACACCCGAGTCCTATAATCACCCAGCACCTACAGTTAACAAGACCACTCTAAAACACTCTAGGGGAGTGTATGCAATATCTGTGTGTGTGTGTGTGTGTGTGTGTGTGTGTGTGTGTGTGTGTGTGTGTGTATGCACACAAGAGTGGATATGGAAGAGTATATGAAGATGAATTGAAAGGAAGAGAAAAGTACAAGAGGGGTGGAGAAGACGGCAGGGCATGTGTTGAGCACACTGAGAGACAATAACAGAACAAGGGACAGAAAGAGAGAAGGAAATAGAGAGAGAGAGAGGCAGAGCTAGGGAGAGATAACACTCCTTGCGCCTGTCAGGGTTTTGCTGGCATCAGCGCAGGATTTGGATGGGATGGAAAACGAGACGCCATTTTGTGTTCCATGAACGTATGCTGACCATGGCCTTCCATGTGCACGCACACGCACACAGACGCAGGAGCCTTGTTTCCCCTACATGTGGGTTTCCAGTCCAGTGACAGAGCCCTGAAATCAGGGTGGTGGGGCTTGAGGAGTAGCTCCTCATAGTGGAGAAGCCTGTTTGTGTTGGCTCAGAATTAATATCTTTTCATTTAGTGCGGAAATGACAGGAATAGTAATTAAGGAAATGGAATGATTTTATTGGCCATGATGTTTATATTAAGTTCCAGATGTGAAGCAGCTGCTCATATAGAGAGGCCCAGCCCCCGGAGCGATATCACTGGGCGAGAGGCACAAGGGGGGCCGGATTATAAAAGCAAGATAACTCCACAAGCCCAATGCATTTCCTCATCTACAGAAACATGGCTTACCACACTGGGCAACAATCTGAACCAATATAATGTACAGTTTGATGAATGGGAAGCCATTCTCTAGCCCCATGAAGCCATGTGTTGCATTTGTATAAATGTGCCCCAATAGCATAATTTATTTGCACATATAATGTTACCCTATTTCAGGCCTGATTTGCCTGACTGGAAAAGTTAATATTGAGGAGTGGTAGTTCAGCATTTTTTGGGTGGCCAAAACCAGTGGTAAAGTCCCCTGTCTTCTTCTAATGGGGGCTCAGTTGCTCTTAACAGGCAGTGACAGAATTGCTGAGTCTCTCACGCTGGCTGGAGGGTTGTGTGGACCAGGGCCCAATATAACTTGTTTAAGCCCCTTGTTTAACACCTAGACCTGTTCTCCTGTGTGGCAACTGAAGAGATATTCTGCTGGTCACTTCCAAGAAAAACATTTTGGAAGTTGGCAGGTAATAATAGCAACTTTGTTTTTTTCCCAGTGCCAGTGTGTCTAACACATCTTGCACGGAGATGGGCACCTAAAGTAAACACAATATGGGTGCCCCCCTGCCTGATTGTTCTGAAATGTTTTCTCTGTGGCTGATCTCCAAACAATTTGATTAGACTAATCGTTCTGTATAAGATGCTTTAATTAGTTTTAACAGTGATGTATGCAGGATGAACTGAAGCAGAAAGATTGCTCTAAACATGTACTGTTTAGAGCCATCCTTAATGTAGACCTCATTGAAGCCCTTTCTTCCTTCCAGATTCAACATGGATGTTTTCTGCAGCACCATTTTCTGTTGACTAGTAACTTAGTTTGATATACTTTAAAAATGTTGTTCTATTTTATGTAACAACAATGGCTAGCTGAGCCAGTGTTGAGTGTTTGCCTCGCTGTGATGTTCTGCCATCTGGTTTCCAGTGAAAATGCATCACTCCATTACCATTGCCTGTGATCTAGGAAAAGGCTTTAATCTAACACTATAAACTCTATTTAATTACATCCTCTAAAAGAGCTCTATTGGTATAACACAATCAAACAGGGAGGCCATCCATTTTGGCAAGTCAAACATGCTAACGTTGCTCTGGAAAATGTTTACTTTTGTTTTCCAATCCAGTAGACATCCTTCATTGCATACCAAGCATTACAGCATAGAATTGAAGTCGTTTGTGGAAAAAAGTCGCTTCAGTACTGCCCTTTCTATGGGTAAAGACCATGACAATTAAGATCCATAAAACAGACTCTGTAGGGCAGACTGATGACTGACTCTATGGTTGACCTTTCATGCTTTTATTCAATTACTTCCAGTCATATCCAGTATCCTATTAAGCAAGTGCATGTTGTCAATGATACAACATTATTTTGGTTTGATTAAACCATCTTTAACAGAAAGACAGACGATCTGGATTTGATTTCCACACAAAGGCATTATTATGAAACACAAGATAGAAAGCAAAGATGTTTGCAAAGATGTTTGCAAAGATGTCTCAAAAGATTGGCTCGCAAACAAATAATGCTATGTTATAGTGATTTCCTATCTCTTTTCATAACAAAACATTTTGACATCGTTTGCATTTAAGATCAAGGCCTGCTGGCAACAATTTATATTGGTATTTGGTACTGATTAGTATTTCTAGTCAAATAAAGCATTTTATCCAGTTAAATGCACTGCCCAGTATGTGTGGCTAATATGATTTGGAAGAATTGCAAATTTGAGGACAAAATAAATAAATTAATGTTAACCATTAATCTCTTTAAAAACGAGTCATAAGATCAGGGGCTGTCTTTTGTTTTAAAACATAAAATTAAAGAGGTGTGGTTAGGTTTTCTTTTTAAATTTATTTAATGTTTTTTACCTTTGACAGTCAGTTTTTTAATTTTGTATTTCTCTTGAATAGGACTTTCATTATCTTGTTTATGCTATCCCTAACTACTTTTCAAATTCAAATACTGAAACGTTTTTTCTTCTCCTTTTTTTTTTAACTCGCGACATTTATTTGTAAGCGTGTTGAAATCAACCGGAAATACGCTTTACCCTAGACCTCGGTCAAACATGGCGTCGTGTTCTGAGGTAAGTGATTTTGTAAAGAAAATAAATTGTAAACTAATGACAGTGGCACTTGTATACTTCAACTAAGAATGGCGACAGCTACTGACATTTGAAACTGTATTACGTGTATCAATAATTCTTTATTATCGATAGAGAATCCGTAATTTCATATTTGTTTTGTTTACAATCTTAGCTAGCAAGCTAACCAACGGAGCTGTGTTTTTGATGTTAGCAGACTTTATTCTAAATAAACCATTATTCGGAGTGTTTGGTCGTCATGTCTTATCATTATTGGACACGCATTTTGTAGCCATACACGACTAATATGCCTAATCGCGTATATGTTATTGTCATAGCATTAACATTTGCTAACATGGTAGTGTAGCATGCTACATAGCCATGTGCTAATTGTTGCCAATTGCTCAGGATCCTGGTGACGGCGTTTCATCTCACAAGAGAGAGGAAAGGCTCCGCAAATTCCGGGAACTGCATTTTAAAAGGGTGAGTGAGGGAACACTGGCGGATACATTTAGTCTGCCACGAAGTCTGGCTTGGCTTTCAAACTGACAAGGAATAACTTTCTATACTTTATACAGTTAATGCACGGCATATTTATCTTGAACGCGCGACATTTTCTGTGGTCCATCTCAGAATGAAGCACGTAAGCTCAACCACCAGGAGGTTGTGGAAGAGGACAAACGATTGAAGCTACCGACAAACTGGGAGTCTAAAAAAGCTCGCCTGGAGTGGGAACTAGCTACTGATCTGAAGAAAAAGGTACTTAAAACTGCACATGAATCACCCACTACTCACCAGACCTGTGGTACTTTTGGGGAAATTGAGTGCCACCCAACTCAACCGGCAGGTGAATCTTGTATGCTAGTAACACATCAAGACATGGCTAGGCACTTTAATAAGTAAACACTGTGATGAGTTGTGTAATTAACTCATGTTTATGTTTAGAATTCTGTATATTAAACATCAGGTTTGTTTAGGATTGTAGGAGCAAATGGAGATCCATTGTGAACTGTGTGTGCTTGCTACATCTCAAGGCCGTCTGTTGGTGTGTGTGTTTAGGAGTGTGCGGACAAGGGGGAAGACTATGACCGTGTGAAGCTTCTGGAGATCAGTGCTGAGGATGCAGAGCGCTGGGAGAGGAAGAAGAAGAAGAAGAACCCTGATCCAGGATTCTCAGGTTTGAAACCATGTTCACTCTCCCTTATGTTAATATTGGTCAAAGGCCCTCATTGTTGAGGTGTTACCTCTGTCACGGCTTAGTCTTGATACATCACTTAACAAGTAAATCCGTGTCATATATGGTTCCTGGGAGAGCAATTTGGAAAGTATGAAATCCCACCATGAGGATCACTGGATGGGGCCAGCCCCACAATTCAGTCACGAAAGCAGCAGCCATTGTATTGCTGAACACCGCTACTGAGGGTCGTTCTGTCACTCGAGCAGCCTTGTACAGAGGAATTCTGGGTGCGTGGAAAGCCCCTAGGGGATAAATCATTTTTAACTGCCTCCAATTTAATCTGCCAAAAGGGATGGCAGCCTCAAATATGGCTGCCATCTGCTGCATCAAAACCCCTCTCTGAATTAAATCCTCTGGGGAGAAAATTATCACCAGAGGGGCTTGAAAGGAGGGGAGGTGGGCAGCCTCCTCGTCTCCCCTAACCAGACACAGGTTGTGTCACGGGGCTGCACGCCTGCTCGACGTTTGTTCCGGTAAATGTAACCCCTGCTCTCTTGTGGTGTTGCCATGGGGCCGCAGGTTACGCCGAGGCCCAGCTGCGACAGTACCAACGCCTCACCAGGCAGATCAAACCAGACATGGAGAGCTACGAGAGGCAGAGGGAGGACTGGTGAGGCATCCTGGGGGGAAAACAAACCCTTTCTGCTGTTGCGTCACTCCAGGATGAGGCTTTTACAGTCATATATTATGTCTTTGTTTATTTTTTTGGTCTTGTTTATTATATTTAGTACTATTCAAGGTATTTACATTGACCATTTTCATTGCTTTGAGTAAGCACACACATCTCCAGGAAATGTTCTATTATAGCTCTGTTAAATAGCACTAAACAGTCAGTCTATCTAGGACACAGATCATAGTTCAAGGCTTTACCATACAGACCAGAAAGTATTGGTGGCCACTATTTCCACTAATTCCTGCCAATCACATGCTCTCAAAGGAACGCGACACACATTCAGCTGTGTGGGCGGCTTCTGCCCCTGGGTTGATTTTGACACAGTCAGACTCCCAAGAATCATCTCATGTTGTCTGGAGTGTCAGTGTGAGGCATACGCTCAGAGAGGAAGGGCCTGGTTATAGTTATGGTTGGTTCTTCTTGATCAGCCAAAGATGAGTTCAGTACCCACACATTTTTCCCCCCCATTAAATGCTGCCACATGGAAAACTGTGAAGGATGCACTGAAGCCACACTGGCTCAGCAGCCATAGCCGAGCACATTCGATACGTAGCGCGAGCGAAGGGAATCATGGCTCACGATGATGATAAACAGCTCCCTGTCTCAATGTGCCCTGGTGGTCTCCCACAGTGGTGAGGACTTCCACCCAACCTCCAACAGCCTGATCCACGGTACCCATGTCCCATCCAAGGAGGGCATCGACCGCATGGTGGAAGATGTGGAGAAACAGTAAGTGGCACTATCCCCTCACCATGTCCTATTCAATGCACTAGTCCAGAGATTATTAGTAATAGTGGAGCAGGCCATTGTTCGCAGGAACCAGTGCAGATTTTGGCGCTCTCAATAAGCCCCAGCACTGAAAGGACGATTAGTAATGGGTTAGTGTGTAACTAAAGCAACTCTGTGATCAGAAGGGGTGCAGTCTTCGATGATACGACACACAGCCATGAACCTTTGGTGCATGGTGTTAAAACATTGTGAGAGGAAAAAAGTTTGCTGTGGGAACATTTACATTTAGTCATTTAGCAGACGCTCTTATCCAGAGCGACTTACAGTAAGTACGGAAGGGAAGGGTCATTTTATGTATACTGTGTCCATTTAAGGGAGAAATAGTTTTCTGTTTAGTGCATGTGATTGGGAGTTACAATTATTAGAGACATTTAAAGAGCTGTCTGATCTTTTGGTACTGCCTTGACTGGGGCCCTGTTTGTGTTGAAACGCCCATCTTTGCCGCTGATGCAGGATTGAGAAGAGGGCCAAGTACAGCCGCCGCAGGGCCTACAACGACGACGCGGACATCGATTACATCAACGAGAGGAACGCCAAGTTCAACAAGAAGGCCGAGCGCTTCTACGGCAAATACACCGCTGAGATCAAACAGAACCTGGAGAGAGGCACGGCTGTCTGAGCAGAGGCTCTTAGGATCCGTCTATACACAGTGCGTTTTGTCTTCACTGGGATGCTCAGAAGCTAATAATGCCAGTAAGGTTAAAGGACTGGTCATGTATATACAGTACAAACTTCATGTGCGTGTATCACAATGCTTAGTATAGTTATTTGGAGCTACATGGTTTGTATTGTGACACAGGTGTTTTGAATATGCTTTTTTGTATTTTTAATACTTACGATCAGTGTAATCTGAGTAAGGTTTGAACTTCATCTCAACGAAAATCCTTATAGGTCTCACGCCCTCTAAAGGCGTTTGGAGATGTATGTTTATTGTCCTCCACCACCCTTGAAAATTATTTTATCTTTTAAATAAAAACACTTGATCGGATTTGCAGCCTGGTTTCTATGTCTTGTGCAGGGGTGGTTTGGATGGGGGGCATACTGTGAGCGTGAGAATGAAACACCATTCTTAACCCTGAGGCTAAAGCCTGTTTATCAGCAATAGCGGCAGAAGAATGTGTTGGTGTAGGTGCACGTGGAGATAAGCAAGAATTAAGCAATTCAATTGCATCGCTATCAACCACATCTGTTAAGCTAACTTGCCTCGAGCAGTGACATGAGCCAGGGAGGCTTGTGACCTAACAACAGATCAAAGGCAAGACAGCAGATTCCCATGCCATTCTCTTTTGTCCTCCTCAACAAACGCTATGTTGTTGCACCCTCTATGGGCCAGTAGGTCGTACTGTTTGTTTACGCCATGTGGACGTTCCCCAAACACATGCGTGAAACCAGGATCTGTATCCTTAATTTGAGTCAGGCGTTTGGTCTGTATTAATGAATGTGCTCTGACTAAAGCAGGGGTATAGCGTGCAAGGAAACAGTGACACACACGTCTCCTGATTTATGGGGGAGGAGTTGTGTAGGGGGAGTTTTAATGATGTCTTTGATATTTGACTCCACTTTGCAGAGCTGTTATCAAAAACCTGGGAGTCTCATGTTGGTTCTCGGGTTGAGATTTGTTTTTATAAATAGTTTAACCATGTGAAATCCAAAAGAAGCTATGTCTGAATTTGTTTAATTTGGATCCTTTTTGATTCATGTCCTTTTCTATCTCACATATGGGTAGCAATACACTGCGTCTACCCCTGTTTGCTTTGCTGTTGACCATTGTCAGTGACTGGGCACAGTTTCTCATGTTCCCATCAAAACAACGGCGTGAAAGAGCACTTGGCCCAGGATGAGCAGAGATTTTGATAGGTTCACCAAATCCTTATCAATGGACATGGTCGCCTCTTTGGAGATTGAACATTTTTAGATACGTTAACTGGATTACTACTCTGGATTTGAACCCAGGCTGTTGCGGTACTGCCCCAGCTTTCAGAGCATGCACACTAACCCAATGAGCTAACAGGGTAGCCCTGCTTTCTTCTGGTTTTCTGACACCCCAACACTGCAGGTTGTTACAACCAGATAGTTCAATGTCAAATTTAAATGTTGAGATTGTTATGATCCCTAATAGCTCAGTGCGGGTTGTGGATGTGGGCTACTGTGTGAGGGGTCTTGTGTTCAAATCTGGCTGAAAGTTCTTATAGCTCATAAAATAGCTCATTCTATATACTTGGAAATAACATATATTACTTATCTGATATCAGTAAAATGAATTATCAATTGATTTGAGCCAGGGGTACTGTGTTTGGCAGTAGACTCGATGGTACACATGCTTACCTACTGAGCCACAGAGGGTTGCTGCAAAGTTACTTTCTACAAAACAGTCTAATTGCCCTTATGACACTACTAAATTCCAAAGGACAAGGTTTTGTTTCTGCTAATGCCAAGTTATAAAACAGAATACTCTGCCTTCTAATCATACTTACAAAACAAGTGAAAGTTTGCTGAAAGATTTCTAAGAACTTGTTCACGAAATACAGTGACGTTAAGTAGACTTTTCTATAATAGACTTAGAATTATTTCTGCAACACGGTTAAATATGAACAGAAATGTACAGCTTACCGTCTATTAGGGGTGGGAATCGACAATCCTAAATAGCCACTTGGTATTTGAGGCATTGGGTGGGTGGGTGGGGGGGGAGAACTTAACATCAAATAAAGTTTGCCTCCAAGGGAAGACTAGTTGCATTTTTCTCAAGCTCGTGTCAAAAGGCGTTCTGTCCCTCACATACAATAGAATCTGTTATTCACTGCTATAAACAGTCCAGGGTTTTTTCTAATGTGTCAAGACTGTCATTGCCAGAAGGATCCTGATTTAGAGACCTACACACTGATGTCTTGTAACCAAATCACACGGGATGTTAGGATGAGAGGCTCGAGATGAACAGGAAGCAAGCTGCAGTCAGACAATATCAAAGCCATATTCACATTCAATATCAGAGCCAAATTCAAACACAATTTGCCTATTCACGACCCACATAAATTAATATGTGACAGGTCTGTCAAAATAATATGCTTCCTGGGTTTCATCTGAATTTACAGACTGCTAGCCAGGCAAATGAACCTTAATGGGATCTTGGGTTATGAGGTAATTCAAGAAGCAACATGTTCAAAGCTGCAGTCATGTGCTGAAACTTGACACCATCTCTGAACAAAGGTGTTTTTTAGTGCACTTGCCAAAGAGCAGTAAAAAGCACTATCTTTTTACTCAATCTCTTTTGAACATTGTCAGGTTAATAAATAACGAAGACTCCCGGATGATGTGTAGTAAGTTGGTGATCAGTTTCATAACCATGAAGTGGCCTAGTTATCCGGCTGAGGAGGTGGTTCGGACATACCATGTGAAACCTTTTCTTTGAATGCAGAAAAACAAGGGGGAATTTTATGATAAATCTCATAGACCTACTTTCAGTAGTGTATCTTTTTACTCAATCTCTTTTGAACATTGTCAGGATAAGTGTTGAAATATCACCCATTAAGGGTCAGATGGCTGAGCGATTAGGGAGTCGGGCTATTAATCAGAAGGTTGTTGGTTCGATTCCTGGCCGTGCCAAATGACGTTGCGTTCACCCTACTTGCCTTGGGGAGAATGTCCCTGTACTTACTGTAAGTCGCTCTGGATAAGAGCATCTGCTAAATGACTAAATGTAATTATAGCTAGTGTGGTATCATGAGAGGCTAGACCACGGTGCGGGGTGTAGGGCAGTGCGTCAAAACCGGACTTTGAACACAAAAAGTTGCTCCTCGCATTGGATCCTACCAATGGTATCCTCAACTCAAAGCTCTTCTGGCATCGACCTATTTGTGCCAGGTACACTCTCTCTTGCTTGGTGTGCGTGTCCAGCCTTTTGTCCTCTCTCCCTCCTCCACCTGAGCTCCCGCCTCAGAGGACTGAGGCATTTGCACCTGTCGGTGTGGTGCATTCTGGGAAGCGTAGTTCTCCCATCAGCCATCTTGTGTTATGGTAGCCACTCACAGAAACATAGCGCCACACTACCACACGTCCTCTCGTGATGCCACACAAGCTACTATTAACACTCTGAAGAGAATTACTCATTAATATTTTTTCATTATTTGAAATCCATGTACTCAATGGGACTTTTTTAGGTTTTATGTAGTTTTTCCTGTGACACAAGCCTACCACCAGGTGGTCATAATCTGTACTGCGGGTCGCATCGATAACCAGCAACGTATATATTACTTACCATCCTGGAGAGGAGCATTGCTTATGATTGATTGAAAAGAGACAACTCATTAATTCATTTCAAATCTTTATTGAATACGCACAAAAAAACACCTGGATTACATCTTCGGTTCTTCATACTTATCTAATATAAAGTGAAATGTATCTACCATGATACACATGGCTTCAAATCTCCCCCTTATTATGTACATTATTTTACAGTGATATTTACAGGGTCTGTGCCACACTAGTGTGAGGTGGCAAGGGAATGTTTGGAGGAGCGGGACAGAGAGGTTTGGGGGACTCTCTTGACAGGCATCCAGTGACCGTATGGTGCCCTGCTGCTGTAGCTCTCCACTCTGTGGATTACCTTACTCTCTGCACTGGTGGCAATCATTGTGGGCTTGGCCACTGCGTTCTGGAAGAACAGGAAACAAAAATGTTAGCTTATTGGTTTAAAAAACAAAAACAATAGTACATAGCTAACCTTGTCCTTAGTGTTTTCAAATGTGGATACAAAAAAATAAGATTATAAGATATTTGTATTTGTGGAAAACTTACATTGATGCTGAATGAGATCCCCTTTCGAGTAGGTGACATCTTGGGGCTTGGGCCATCATCCTCAGGCTCCAGGTCACTGTTCTGTTACAGAGAACACAAAGACACTCATTTAGAACGGGTTCCCAGACAGATGAACAGCAGCAGATTGCAGACAACATTCCAAGTTCTTATTTTTTAGTACTGACTATTGTAATAAATCCAACATACTGTAAATACATTATTCTGTAGAAGCATAAGCTGTCACTCATTTTACATGGCTTTAACAAACTGCAGCTCCCCATGCATTGTCTGCCTCAATGACCTCTAGAGGCCATTAAGAGATTCATAGAAGTGTAGAACTGGGACCAAACAAAATAAAAACCAAAATGGAAACCAGATAGCAAGGAAAAAAAAGACCCCTTCTCTGAGTAGCATGATGACGACGTGCTTTCCACAAGCCCATCCAGCACACAACTTGTGTACCAACTTATCTTTGGCATACGGAGACAGGGAAGAGTTCTTCTTTTTTAGATCTCGTCAGGAATAGTCACTATAACGCAGTCCAAACGCCTGCGCGTCTTCAGCGATAGGGGAGGAGGGCTCTGCTAAATAACAACGTACCCATTTCAGCTGTAAGCAAACACACATTTCAGAGTATCTACAAACACTATGTGTGTGTGTGGTGTGCTAACAACACTAGGTGTACTGGTGGATGAAAATCGCTATATTGAGTGGATTGTTGTAGCATTGTGGATTTAATCTGAATTCCACTTGTTAAAGTAGAGTGTATAATAGAACAGAGCATTAATGCATGAATTGAATTGCAAGACAAATTCTGTGAGAAGGTAGAGTCCCGTGAACGGGCAAAACAGTCCATTCTTTGACACATGGCTATGACTGGACCTGTATAGGCATTGTGAGCATGGCAAGATTCACCAGATTGTATAACCTTTCACGCAAACGCATTGGTGTCACCCCAAGTCACATGACTGCCCTCTTATTCTCCTAATCCGAGGGGGGGCCAGGAGTGGAGCCCACTGTCATGTGATCTACAGGAACAAGGGATAAATACAAACAGAGCATGTGTGTTTCCCCCAGGATGGCGAGGTTAACAGGAAAGCAATTCAGACAGCACAGAATGAGAGGAATCCTACAGCAAAAGACAAACGTAGACACTGTGTATGTTTGTGGTTGGTTCATGTTGATTTGAGTCAATAATACAGATATTATAATGTCTTGTTAGCTGAAATGTAAGAGGTTACCTTTGTTGTTGGGATAGTTCTGTCCTTAAGGTGTGTAGTGCATGAGCTGCTTTCAAAATATTACTGAGGTTACAGTAGAAAGATTTTTTTTTTAGTTAACCACAATTGTGTCAAATGATGATACTGGGATTTGGTAGTAAAACCATTGAATTCCTTACAAGTACAAAGAGGGCATTATCCTTATTTTTCCAGTGAAATACACCTCCATCAGGGAAGGAAACTACGCAATCCTGTTAAGCCATTACCTCCCTGTGTCAGACAAAGTAAAACATGAGACAGTTCTGGACTCAATGCTGACCACAGATGTTGCATGTTGATCTCTCTGGACACCCACCTGTGTTGGACTCTTCTGGAAGGCTGGCTCTAGTGTGACCCACCCATCTGAATTGGGCTGTGGTTCTGGTGTGGTCAGTCTGGGGCTCTCCTCAGCGCCTGGCTTGGTATTCGCAATCCAAATGTCATCTGTCTTTCCTATAATGAGGAACATAAGAATAATTTGTATTTTTTACTTGAGTTAGAATAAATAAGCAGTACAGTTACTAATGTGACATTACCAATTTAACATGGGTATTGATGCACAGCATTTTTGCCAAGTCTTACCATCCAAGTTTAGTCTAACGGTCAACCGTCCTGGAGATCTGGAGTGGCTCCTGTTTGTCTTGGTAGATTTGGAGGACTTGGCCCTGAAACTACCCATGGGCTTCCTGTGGTCAGCTGTCCTACCGGCTGAGGACCTGGGGCGAGAGCGGTGGCTGCTGCGACGGGGGGGGGATGAGGGGCTGGATGAGCGGGAGTGCGCCCTTTTGCGTTGTGGGGAAGAGTGGTGGCTACGCCTGTGCCTGCGAGGGTGGGAGCAACGGGAACGAGAGGCGGCTCTGTGGCAGCGAGGGTGAGAACGGGACCTGGGGCGGGGGCTACTGCTTGATGAGGAAGTGCTGGAGGAGGACCTGTGACGACGGCCTGTACAAGCCTCTCTTCTATGGGCCCGGCTACCGGAACCGGAGGAATGTTTACTGCTTCCATGACTACTTCTGGAACGGGAGCGTGTGGACAAGGGGGGAGAGGCTGAGTTAGAGAGCGTTTCCTGATCGAAGACGAGACTGATCCCTTCACTTAGTCGGACTGCAGTCATCTTGGTGTGAGAGTCTTTCCTCATACTGATCACCTGTGGAAGGCATTTATGTTTAATAACAGACATTATTATCAATCACAGTCAGAACATGATTAAATAGCAGACGAGTGGGTTGCGTAACTGTAAACCTCGTTCAACAGGCCTGAATTTAGGCCAGCCCATGGCCATGGCTGGTATTGCATAATACTGCGGGTCCCCTCCCCCAACCAACAGTTTTATCAGGGACAGGCAAAAACGTTTTTTTTTTTTTTTTTTTTTTTTTAAGAGTTGACTAGATAATGTTATCCAACTCTACAACAGACCAAACTTGAGAAACAAAGTATACAATTCAAACCAATATTTTGGATGCTTGCAGTAGACGAATACCGACAAGACCACTAAAGCTAGCCTAGCTAGAGCTAGCTAACGTAACGACGACGTTTGCATTTAGTTTACAACCACATACCTTGTTAATTCACGGCTCAGTTCTGTTATGTTGACGAGAATCTTACTACTTTTACGTTATTCTCACTGTTTAAAGTGAATTGTCGAAATTTACGTAGATAGTAATTTACTAAAACTTCGAATATTGTCCGTTGCCTTTGTTATGTCGTATATCTCCAAGCTGCGTTCTTTCGAATGGCCAGTGTGGGGTTTGCCAAGCGCATGCGTCATCAGAAGACTGGAAATTTCCACATTAAACTAGATCACGGGGTTTACTGTTGCGCATGTTTGCAGGTCTTGAGCACGTCCTACAATGTGAACAAATCAATTCCTTGAACGCCGTCGTTCTTTAACAAAAGCAAACACCATCTATACCAACGATATTAGGTGGTTGTTTATTATGTTTATTGGGGCAAATTGGGAAATAACAGTATAAGAACTTTGTACAAGACAAGGCTTTGGCCGATATAACCACTACGCAACGGGTAATATCGTGAAGTCATACAACGTTAACTCCCCTTCGCGTTGCCTATCACTGACTGAGCAGCTACCATAGAGTTGGCAGCTACCTATAAACAGGTCTTCTGCGCAATCTAAATTGTTTGTGGGTTAAGATCCATCATATACAATGGAGATTTTGGAGTTATTGCCATCTAGTTTTGGATATGTTATCCTTACATACTTGTATAGCTGGATAATGTTGTGTTATCTCGGGATTAAGGTTGGGGGCGCCAGAAAGAAGTACGATGTCAAGGTAAAGCATAACTCCTTACTACACAACTATGACTCTGCAAAATGCATGTTGCATTATTGTTGCAGACAGTTCATTGGAGTTTGTTCTGAAAGAAAAACGACTCGGCAGAATGAAATGAAGCGTGTTGTCACTATTGAGTTTTTTGTATTTTAACCAACAAACTGACATTTGTGTTTTTTCTCCACCTGACAGTACCCTACGATGTACAGTGACAAGGATCCAGTGTTTAATTGTATTCAGAGGGCCCATCAAAACACACTAGAGGTGTACCCACAGTGGCTTGTGTTCCAGACTATTGCCTCACTTGTCTACCCAGTATGTATGCATCCGTGTCCACTAATAATCTAATAGAAGTTTTTAGTGCACGATTTTCTTATTCAAGGAATGCAACAACGATTTATGATTTATCTTGTATAATATGCCAGCATTATGGAAATGCAGCCAATTATGTGAGTTGTGGTGATCTGGTGTACTATTGGCAGTTATGTCTTTCCTTCTGTATTCCTTAGTCACAATGAATCAGCAGCATCTCATTTAGACCAAAAAAAACTGTTCTCTCTTATTTGTACATTGTTAATTTCCCTTCTTCTCTTCCCAGACCTCAGCAGCTGTGCTTGGGGCCATCTGGGTGACTAGCAGGTTCTCTTATGCATGGGGCTACTACACCGGAGGTGAGATAAACATTGGAACTATTCCAATATTTTTGTATTGCAGCAAGTTTTACAGACGATCAGGGGTTGATGCAATGCTAATCTTTGCATTTGTAGTGAATTTACGTCTCCACAGATGTGTGGCTTTTAAAGGTTATTTCTCCACACACACCATTTTATTACTCTTCACCTAGGTGTGTTCTATCATTCAGTTAAAAAGGGACAAAGGGCAGTAGCAATAAAGGTGATAAGAGGTTTTGAAGCTAAAACAACAGTTGTATTTGACTGTTGACAATTTTGTCAGGTAATGCTTGGTGTGTGCATATTGTTAGGTTATGACAATGTGAAATGCTTCTTTGTTTTACAGACCCAGTCAAGAGGATGCAAGGCGTCTATGGATATATTGGGTTATTTGGAGTCATCATTCTTACAATTTCAGTGGCTTTGCAGTTGCTGGGAGTCATTTAGGGTGGATACCACCATACCAGTATATACTTCTGTAATGGCTTGTACCTTTCATTCCGAACACCACTTTTATATCGATTGTTCAATTTTTCATAAATGTTTAGCTATTTTGATTTTGTTACATGTAACCAATACTTCAATAAAAATGTACAAACTTTCGACAGAATGTGTTGCAGCGGTATAGCCTACGTAATTTGGGCAAACTATTCGCTATGTTCTCGGAAATATGTAGGCTACATTAAAGGCTGTTAAGTCACTGATAAATTGTTGACATTTTCACTTGAATTCCAGGAGGGTCACATTAATTAACGATAACATTGGTATCATAAAGAATATATAATAGTTATTTAAATGAGGTTCACCATCCATGCAAATTACCCTATGAATGACGGCCCGATGAAGTTGCTGCAGGAGGCCCGGGGAAATGATAACATGGAGATTGCTTATGTGTGTGGTCATTTAAATATGGAATCAGATGACAATAGAACAGACCTCAACATACTGTATGTTGATCTATGGAAGTTCTCACAATGTCAAAGAGACAATGAAATAACAATGGATTCACCTTGTACTGTCCTCTTGAAATAAAATAAAACACTCAGTTCATAAGATGTAAAAATGACTCACATGATGTCTCATGTGACTTCACACAACAATCACAAAATGTTATTTGTTATAACAATAACAACAGATTTATATCCGAGTCTATTCGTCATGATAGCATTCATGACCCCACAGCGTTATAAAATAGGCTACTGTATAAAATACGTGTTTGTGTCCTTAACTAGTACTTAGTTAGTCGATAGTTAGGCTTGTAGCTGTTCAATACGGACTATTAAAAAAGCGTGGAATCTAGTGCGCATGCTTGTGTGTGAGCGCTTTGACGGAAGCTAAGAATCTAGCTGCGTCTGGGGGGTCCACTTCAAAAAACTAAAAAATAAGGTATTTATGTCTACAAATGACGAGTTACCATATTAAATTATGTTTTTTTACATTCTATGGTGAATGCGGCTATTGTTGTTAGCGTGTATTTGTCTCACATTAAACGGAATATGAAAGAAGAAGCCTTCAAGGAAATGCTTGTTATTGCTGCCTAACAGCTACGAACAATAGCCAGGATGCTATAATAAACACACAAGGCCTGAACAAAGTTGGATAGAGCGCTAATTAACCGTCATATAATTAGTATAATAGATTTTAGGTCAATTTGGAAACGTGACGTTACATTAACGTTGCTACTGTATGCGATTACATGCTATTTCTGTGGGCAAAGGATTTAGTTTGAGAGCATCAGAGCTGCATTTCCTTACTGCGCACCATGACATGGCTAACCATGTAAATTAACCATTTGGCATTGGCGAGAAAATCTTCAGAGATCAGTGTTATTTTACATAACCTAGATGTGTTGGAGACATTCACCCTAACACATCCACAATGTTTTAAGTGGTATCAGTAGGTAACGTAAATGGTCATCACGATGTCTCGGATGCGTAGTCAAGCGTCAAAATGTCGTGTCCGACGAATCATCCATTTCAAACGACAATCAAGTTTCTGATTCACAGAACTTCCACCGGTTGTTTAATTTGTAACTGTTTTTTTTTTCTTTATGGTCTTCAAAGTCATGTCAGGATTTTTAGACGGCATCCGGTGTGGAGACTGTGAGTGCAATGTTGACTGGGGGGAGAGAAGAAATACCATAGCATCTATAGCAGCTGGAGTCTTGGTAAGTAATATGACTAAACAAAGTCAGTTATATTGACAGGAACTTTTCTAGGGTCATGATCAGAGACGTGTTAAGTTTTTAAGCAACTGTATACAATACAGAATAGCTTCCACAAGTATGTAAAACATTCAAATCTAACAACAAACACTAATAATACTATCAAACTCACATAACAGTTGTAGCATAACTCATAACACTCATCGTGTGTTCTTTTTGTAGTTTTTCACTGGATGGTGGATCATCATTGATGCAGCTGTGAAATATCCAGATGAGGCAGTATTTCATCATGCCTACCACACATGTGGTGTCATTGCTACTGTGGCTTTTCTCATGTAAGTCCCACATTGTTCTTGGTCCCACAGCTTACTCAGCAATTTTGTGTAATGGACCATGCCCATGTTTGATGGGCAACTTTGGTTTCTTGTGAATTTAGGATCAATGCCGTGTCAAATGGCCAGGTACGAGGAGACAGCTACAGCGAAGGCTGCATGGGACAGACAGGTTTGTACAGGATCTACCACACAATTTTCTGCACAGTATAGACAAGTATTATTTTAAACTCCTCCTCCTATCACTCTCCAGTACCTTCATGGTCCTAACCAGAATGTAGGTAGGTCCATGTTATTTGACAGTCACTTGCTATTATTGTTTATAAAAAAAGGTCTACACAGCCGTGCGGTTTGTTGCACAAGTAGCAAATGCATGCAGTCCAAATAGTTTTGATCTTTCCACTGCTAACCTGGTCAACCACATTTTCTCTTGAATTGGATTTTGGGATGCCAGATACTGTTTACTTTGTATACGTGTGACACACCGCAGTGCTCCAGATCCTAACCCCCTCCTCCATCATGTGTGCAGGTGCTCGAGTGTGGCTCTTCATTGGCTTCATGCTGGCGTTCGGCTCGCTCATTGCCTCTATGTGGATTCTTTTTGGAGGCTTTGTTGTACCCCGTAAGTCTTACAACCATGTGCATTGTTCTGTACATTTCAATATAAGCCTCACAGAGTTCATGTTACCAAATTGAATTGAGTTAGTCACTCCTCAGTATCAATACCACCCACCGTGCCAGCTAGCTTTTCGGTGGCGTAGCTGGTATAAAAACTGTATTTACAGAGGATGTAGTTGCAGTCATCGTGCCAGAGCACCTGAGTGCCCGGTGTGGGAGGAATCAGAAGGAAGTAATGCTGATGGTCGACGCAACTACTCCGTTAAACTTATTTACACAAATCCATCTTTTTGGAACCATTTAATAGACTTTGATGTAATGTTCTGTTGATCATAAGCACACAAGCAGACTCAGTTGATGAAGGCCAATGCCACATACCTAGAGGCATTGTGTTTGGTATAATCCCATCTGTCATATGTAGTGGTGTACCCATCATGTTCTTTATTTCTCAACAGACAAGGATGTGGTGTATCCTGGAATAGCAGTTTTTTTCCAAAATGCTTTCATATTCTTTGGGTAAGTACATTTTTACTTGGGAGCTCGCTTAGTCCACATGGTCTAATTAAAGTCTAGATATGAACAGTTTTCTACTGCGAGTAATACATTTTTGATATATGTTTATTTAAGAGTGTACAGGTCGGAGAGTAGTTACCTTAAAGTGAGGTTATTCTTAAACAACTCTCATGATCATTTTAAATGATGTGCCTACTCTCTCCTCCAGGGGCTTGGTCTTCAAGTTTGGCCGCACTGAGGACCTGTGGCAATAGTGGATGAACCCCTGTATGTCGGTTTGAGCACCAGTCTTTAAAAAAAACAAAACAAAAAACACTACCTTTCTCAATTTCAAGCATAACATTTTATATTGAGCTCTTCAATTAACATGTTTAATTTAAAAGTAGTTTGCTTCTTGCTGTACAAAGGAAAACATTTTGATATAGACTTAGGATCTACAGATCCTTGGAATATGGGTTAATCACAGGACAGTCTGTTCACGGCACAATTAGTAAGCCATTTAGTTACAGTAATTTACGTCTTTAAAACAAGGTGAAACTATCCTAATATGTTTGACTATATTGTATTCCTTGTTCTGATAAATTGTGTACTCAATGTTGGGGAAAGCGTGAATCGTTGAGGTACAACCATCTCTGCAAATACCAATGGTTTAGCTGTCAATACTGTGTTTTGTACTTTTACATTTACTTAAAAGATTGTAAAAAAATATATGATGGCGATTTGTGTTTTTTTTCTTGGGAAGACAGGCCTAATTGCATTCATACCAGGTTTAATAAATGGAATGCTTATGGATGAAAAGTCATGCTACTGAAATGAGAGCAAGAGACGATGTCTAAGGACGATGTCTGTGACTAAGAAGAAAGTTTCACAGCAAATATTTAACTGACTGCAGTGCATGTTATGCATTTACCTGTGTAATAACCAAACTATGAGGTCACTTTATCAAACTGAAACATGCATTAAACAAAACATGTACAGATCATCAAAGTGTCTTTATTCACTGCTCTCCCATCGTGTTCTTGGCTCAACTCACATGACACACAACATACATTATGTTGGACCTTCAATCATTCCTTTCCAAATATCCATGTCTTTCTCCATAAACTTCTCACTTGTGCACTGCAAGGTGGGGAAACTGAACATAATAATGATATTGCATTTGTTAACTTTAACTGCACACGCTTTGATCCAAATGACTCATTAGTGCCGATGAAGAACAACTTTATATATTGGTCGTTTTATGTACTAACACCATGATAGTGTTCAATTTACCTCCCAGAAGGCCTGGTCGTCAAAAAACTTTTTTTCTTGGGGTGGCCTCCAAAAATTCCACTTCAAAAGCATTCCTTAAGATTAAAATACAGTTTGTGAATTGTATTTGTTACCACAGTAACATAAGCATGGACCAACAGTAGCAATGTGATGGAGGCACAGTTAAATGTCCAGTAAGAGGAACCATCTTGTGATGCAGACTTACCTGCTATGACCCCCAGTGCCATACTGAGACTCAGCGTGACATTAAGAGTGCAAATGTTAAACACTGCACAACGAATAGCCCTGGAAAAATGTTTTTAGAAACAAATCAGACATGAGCAAATGTTACTCTGTGAATCCATACATGGTGTCATATTGTCAGTGTGCCTACACACTTTGTATCAGGCAACACAGAAACTACAGCCATGTCTGGTAAATGTGAACTAACGTACGTTGTGAGGTCATCAGAGTCAGCAAGCTGAAGGAGTAGATGTGCCAGCCATCCCAAGATGCCTGGCAGCCCATGGACACTGAGGACACCACAGGTATCGTGGCATTTAAAAGCAGACAGCAGGTGGGGCTGTTGGACACAAATCAACTAGATATGTTAAACAATGGGTCATAGAACCGAGACAACTTTAGAACTATTCCTAGAGGTGTAATTGTTTTTTAGGTTTTGCACCAACCCAAACTTTGTGCAAATTAGTCGAATTAGCTGGTTAGACAGGTGCATCAGTTACAACTGAGATTAGTTCTAAAAGCTACAGGAGGACAGCTCTTCAGGACAAAATCACATTTTGTCACACTAATTTGATATTTAGAAGTACCCGGATGTATCTCAATCCTAATGTCGATATCACTGCAGCAGCCAATCCAATCGTCATGGCTACCCACGGCTCACGGACAGCTGACATGGAAACCCCAACAGCTACCCCACCAGCAAGAGATGAGCTCTGGACGTGTACCTGAAAGTGGAGCAGAGAAACATGCCTACTACACAAACATGACAGTGAGTCAGCTTTGGTTTGAAAAGAGTCCACTGTGGTATAGTAACCAAATTGTCATTAATGTGTGGGAACACCACAGGCAAAGGGCATCTTATCAACATGTTTCATATCTGACACATAACGATGTATTTTGGCCACGAGACATATTAATAAATGACTATGACTTCAGGTAATAGTTACCAAGTTGAATTTCCCTGTGGGGCTGGAAAGAACTGAAACCCCAGCAGCGGTCACAGCACTAACGGACAGGGCTAGGTAGGTACTGTAGACTGCTGTCAGCTTCCTCTGATGGTCATTGGGATCTACCAGGACCGAGTTGAAACTGGGCCAGAACATCCACAAGAACAGAGTCCCTGGGAAACAACATCAGACATCACCAATCACATTGAGGGCCTTGATACATAGTCATGCCATACAGGGAATCAGTATGGTATTTTAAAGTGTCAGGGGTTACATATTCTGCATTGGCCTAGCTACATTAGTTCCTAGCTTATTGTGGCTTTCCTGCATGTTTGGTGACACTTGACTCCAAGAAACAAACAGAATAGTTACCAAGCAAGGAGAACAGTCCTGTCCTGCGATGGATTTTCTCTTTCTCGTGTTGTTGCTCTGAATCCTCACTGTAGAGGACCCATGACATCATCAGTCCAAAGAAAGCACCAAAGATGTGAAGCAGCATGGTACAATACAGAGGCTTCACCTGTAGGATGACAGCACGACTGCATAAAATGACAAACATCAAATAGTTACTAATGAATCTGTCAGTCCACATTATGTACTCTCCTCTTTCCTATAACCGCCAGTGTCGGAGTGGTAATGTTGGGGCTTACCCTCAGGTAGGTCTGGAGGATCAAGCCATTCAGCACAAACCCTGAGACCTCAATAAGGGCGATGAGGAGAAGATGGACAGGGTTGGTTTTCCCAAGTACAGCACCAATGGAAATGAGGGCTGATGCTGCACACATCTCAGCAATCACCAGGCTGACTCAAACAAAGTAAATGGGATTTAAACATTCAACCCAGTTTCTATAAAGTTTCAAATTTCAGGCCCAAAAACAGCTGAATAAATTGACTAAATCAATCTCAGTGATTCATCAGATCAGATACCTTCTGAGGTTTATTATTATCTGTCCTCTGTGATACCAAGATTCTAATCCATTTAAGATGAGTGCCCACTGGACCGCCATGGCTGCCACCAAGAGGTTGAAACCAGAGCCACTGAAGCTGTACCTTGACAAGAATGTGGCTAGGAAGCCAAACCCAAGAACCACCATCACATTGACATCCTGAAACTCTGTGCAGAAAAGAAACACAGGATGGCGAATCATATTCAGTTTTGTATTGAGAATTTTTCATGAGTTGTGTTTCTCTGGTAGTGAAGCTAAGCCGTTGGAAGATATATTTATGTGAGAGACTACACCCATCCATGAGTTAAAGCTGACCTAACTGTGTGCTTATCATTGCCAAACACACCCCTCCCCATTCTCTTTGATAGGGTGTTGGGTCTCTCTTTTGCTCTGTTTCTCTCTCATTCTCTCTTTCTCTCTCTATCATTCTCTCTAACTTTCCAAAACTGCACATTTTGGTTACATGTATAAAATGTTAAAATCACATTATTTTCCACCCATAACATAAATTATGTCTGTAATGTTTTTTGTAAAAAAAGCAAGTGATATTTTCCGAGTGTTCAAATTTACAAACAACATCAATACAAACCATGTTAGAAACATACTGTATCAAAATCTTTAAAGACAAAACATAGGCCTACTTAACTCTTGCCCTGGATCGAATTACCTATTAACCTCACCTGCAATAATGTTCCAAAAACATCAACTCACCCGCGTAAAGTAACTTATCATCCGATATGTGGTGGTCATACTTTACACAAAAAAGGAATATTACAATGAAACTCGTCTGCAAGCATATGAGCAGAGGAAATAGTCGAGAGCGTAGACTTGGTGCGTACTGAGGAGCCATAGTTTACTACTGCGTAAAACCTGCGTACTTGTAAAATACTGATCGGACGTTGGCTCAAAAAGAATTTCAAGTTGATCGATATGATCGCTCGGAGGTAGGTCTAAGGAATAAGGGTCTCATAATAGTGGTCTCATAACAGGCTAGTTGTCTCTCAGTGTAGTAGTAGGACAAAACACTGCAGGGTCTGTCTCCAGATTTCATGGGTGGCATACTCTACGTTTCTGAAGTTTTAATTTCTTTAAAAACAATAACATTATGAGATGACAGCTAGAGTAAATATATTTTACCAAGATGTCTAGGCTAAGCAAAAACTTAGTGTATGCAGACAATTATCAAATCAGGGGAGCGGAATTAAATATTGTGTGCGTGTATTTTATTGTGAGACAGAGGGACAATGTAATGACAGGCAACGCAATCATGGGCATATAACGAATTTAACGTTGGCAGAGCATCCAGCAATTTAGGAAAGAGTCCGCCCTTATGTCGCTGATAGGTCAACCAGCACTGCCTGATTTGTCCTCAACGGATGTAATTGGTCGAATGGTTTGTTGCTCAGGGCAGCAGTTGTTGCTCGTCTCTCTTCTCTTTCTCCTTTGGTGGACATAAATTAAATGACAGAGCACAGAGGAATATAAATGGTTCATCTTTACATCCGTCAAAATGAAAAGACTTGGCAAGTAGATTGATTGGATCTACAGTCTGTCTCTCAATTTGACCTGCGTAAATTATAGCGCGGCTTATTGAGCCTGCGCTAAAGAAAAGAGGAGGTTCTTGAAGATAGTCCTTTATTTATTTCTTTGTTTTCAGACGAAAAAATAATAACAGTGATATCTATTACAAGGACTTCATTTGTTGTCTTTGTCAATTCACGCAAGAAAACTGGATAAGATTACAGTAGTAATTCTGAAGCCAAAGCGAAGGGGAGGAGGATGAAGCGGCGCAATGCGGACTGCAGCAAACTCCGACGGCCGTTAAAACGGAATCGAATCACCGAGGGTATATACGGCAGGTAAATTAAGACAGACGATAGACTATCACGACCATTATGTGTTTTTGCATGTCTAGCAATAGTATCCGATTAAGTGGTCTGGTCACACTCTCCAGCAAACGGTTAAATGTCACTTTGCTAGCTAGCTAAGCGTAGCATTGATGTTAGTTGCTAGCTACAGCAGCTAGCTGTAGCAATGTTCAAATGTAGACAGACGAATTGTTTTGTGCTAGCTAACATCTAGCAAGTTGGTTAGCATTCCTTATGTAGCCTATCAGCAGGTATAGGCAATGATATATGGTAGCTAGCTGTGACGGTTATCTAGCAATAACAGGCCTTACAGCCTGTGGATGATGTTGAGGCTGGTAGCACCACTGTAGCAAGCTATCTCCACATTGCACTGTCAGTCTTCCCATTAGCACTGCTGAGCACCTTCAACAGGACGGTTAAGTCGAGAAACCATGTGTTGGGTACTAAAAGCTAGGTGGTTCCCACTGACCGGCTAGCCAACTGTGTAGCCAGCAACACAACAAACCACTCCAATTGCAATGGTTCATTGCGCTAGCAAGCTTGTCAGTTCGTGCTACCAGGTGTAGTATGCCAAGCAATTTAGTTCATAAAACAGCCTAGTAGTACTAAAGTCCATAACTCGTCTAGTTTAATTAGGTCTTGCCCTGCGGCTGGGTAAGTAGTTAGTAGCAAATTACGCTGTGAAAAAAAGTATGAGTTTCTTAGAAGGCAGTACATGTTCAATGACTATCTGTAAGGATTAGTCATTTGGCATTGCCACATCAGCCGCTGACTGTAAGACACAAGGTTAGGCATACATTGAGAGGTTACCTGAACACGCGATTAATGTATTGAGTCAAAATATAAAGTAATCCCTCCTTGTAAATTGAATCATTAGACGTCTATATCAACCATATTTAGATTGATTTGATATGCCTTTGTGTTTGTTGTAACGTCATTTTAACGAGATTGGGAAACATTGTGACCAGAGTTGCTGCCTCTAAAAAATGCACCTGGTTTGCTCCTTCTCTGGATGTTCACAAGCACAATTCCATCTTATATAGAATAAGCTGCTTAGACTTAATGCAATTGCAGCACATAAATGTCTAATCTCCCAAACCGAAGTTGTAGGCTATACACCCTGTAAACACACACATACAAGCATCCCTACACACTAAATGTTTTGTACTATGTATATCATTAGTGAAATTTGTCTTATGTTATAGGAGAGATAAATAGAGTTGAAATTAAGTGGTTGTAAAGCAACTGATATGATGTTGCTGCACTGTAAAGCAAAATGTTCCCCTACACCTCTTTGTGTCTCTGTTCCTCCCAGTACCTTCCTCTACCTGAAGTTCTTGGTGGTGTGGGCTTTGGTGCTGCTGGCGGACTTTGTGCTCGAGTTCAGGTTTGAGTACCTGTGGCCCTTCTGGCTGTTCATCCGGAGCGTCTACGACTCCTTCAGATACCAGGGGCTGGTGAGTGTGTGTGTGTGTGTCCGTCTCCAGCAGGTTGGACCTGATGGATGTGGGACGTAAAACAGATGGTCTACAGAGTCTCAGAAGCTTCAGAATCTGGGTTCCAGCTCTCTCTCATCCCAAGCCTGCTTTCTACAGCTGGTGTTTTTCAGGAGATCCAGCCTAGGAGAAAGGGATTCAAACATGTCACTACAGATCTCCTTGTCCAGGGTTCTATTGGGATTCTGAGCACTGCTGTTTCCCATATTAATCTCTAAGCCTTGACATCCAGGCCATAATCTTGCTCTAGATATGTACTATTGTCGGAATGGTTCAGGAGCTTATATGTGAAATCTGTTTTTAAACCCAGTAGCATTGATATGTAGAAGTGTTTTACTGCAGTTGGAAATATCTGACCCAGTGACTGTTACAAATAAGATTGAATACTGTAAACAAGTGCGGGGGTCATCCACCATTGGTGTCCGTTTAAGACATGCACTTCCTAATTTGAGACCTGAATCATTAATCCTTCTTAGATCATCTAATGTGTGTGCTGTTGGTGCCATTTGATATTGACGCGGGACGAACATCAAGCCAAAAGGAGAAAACGTTGCTGTGTTGACATGTGACCCACATCTGAGAGGCTGCAGCTCAGCAGATCCGCCGCTAACCCTCCACATCTCTTTCCCTCTTCTCCGCCACAGGCATTCTCCGTGTTCTTTGTGTGTGTGGCGTTTACTTCCGACATCATATGCCTGCTCTTCATCCCCGTCCAATGGCTGTTCTTCGCTGCCAGTACCTACGTGTGGGTTCAGTACGTCTGGCATACAGGTACGCCCATGCCATACGCGGGAGGTCTGAGAGTGAACTCCTGTCCAGTTCAAGTGTGTGTGTGTGTGTGTGTGTGTGTGTGTATGATGGGATGGAACGTCTGTGTTGGAATCGGGTTTTGTGTCTGTGTACTGTTGACAAAGAGCTGTCAGAACCAGATGTCTGCATGTGCTTCTGAGAGGCCCTCCCTCGGCCCCGTCGAGCCTTACTAGTGCTAGCATGTCTGCCCAAAGATCACAATCAATGACGTAGTCAGAGTAGTCATGTATAGTGATCCTAGGTACCTACTATGCTGCAGGAGTCAAACGAGTCACATGATTCAGAGGTGGACTTTTCTCATTGGGGGTGCAGCTGTGTTGAGAGTTGCGCAACACTGGCATGCAGTGCGTTATCACATTTACAAAGCGATGGCTTACTTCTCAGAATGCCGCAAGGCCGGATCAGGTGTCAGATTTAGCGGTAGGCCAACCCATTGACCATCGGAGGGTGTGAAATTGAAACTCCAGAGCAGAGCAGAGCGCCAAAGAGGAGACCCCGGCAGTCCCCTACACCAGTCTGCCCTGTGGTGAGTGTGCGCTGGAAGTTATTTTTGACTGGGAGACAATGGATAGGCTTTGCTCTGTCCACCATATTTGGTTGTATATTATTAGACTCCGCAGATCAGACTTTGCCTCTTTGCTAGACTGGGCTGCCGTGTAAAAAAAAAAAAAAAGCGACATAATGAATTAATGCGATTTTGTGAAGTGGGCTACCAGTGTGTACACTGCTGTCGTTGTCTATTTTGAGTGTGTGTGGAGGATGAGATACTTTGAAAAATCTTATTTTGTGTGTGTGGTTGTCCAGATGAAATACTTCCGGTTCTCAACTCCTCCCCCCCCCACACACATTCTGTTCACAGAGCGAGGCGTCTGCCTCCCCACAGTGTCTCTATGGATACTGTTTGTCTACATAGAGGCAGCTATCAGATTCAAAGACCTGAAGAATTTCCACGTAGACCTGTGTCGCCCCTTCGCCGCGCACTGGTGAGTGAGTTTCTTTTTCTGCCCTCCAGAGAGCGGGAGCGGTGTGTGCGGCCGGGCTGCCTGCTCCAGCCCACAGGACCACAGACTGCTCTGCCCCATTATCTTTAAAGAAAACAATATTACTTCAGTTTGTTAGCTGCGATAAATCACGACTCCTGGAAAGCCCCTCATGCGCCCCGAGCTCCAAGCTGTGTGAAACCTCTCTCTGTTATTCTAGACTTAACATGCTGGGCTTGTACTGCTTTCAGGAGTGGGGTAAGTCTTTTAAGCCAGATATAAAGGAAAAGTTCATCTTGGTGGCTGTGAGGTCCTACTCTGACATAGCCCTGGGAAAGACCTCTTTTTATAATCCTAGTCGTCTTTAGGAGCTCTTCCTGGGATTAGGATTTAGATATTAGCCCAGTATTATGTTTGCTAATTGAGCTTTCACTTGGTAAAATGGAGACTATTAGGGGCACAAATTCCTGTTGAGCAGCCATGGTTATTTTGCTCAGCTCCATCCTTTCCTCGTTCCAGCTTATCTGGGCTTTTCATTTGAATGAATCAGTTCATTTTGAGACGGCTCTGTAACATTACTGCCTAATCTATGCAGATTCGCTCGACTTGACTTGATTTGCATCTCGCTTCCCTGTCCCTCTCCGCCGCTGTAGCATCGGCTACCCCGTGGTAACGCTGGGCTTCGGCTTCAAAAGCTACGTCAGCTATAAGATGCGCCTTCGGAAGCAGAAGGAAGTGCAGAAGGAGAACGAGTTCTACATGCAGCTCCTGCAACAGGCTCTGCCACCAGAGCAACAGATGCTTCAGAGACAAGAGAGGGAGGCAGAGGAAGGTGAGCAACGCGCGCACACACACACACACACACGTGGGCACAGTTTACACGTGTGCCTGTGATCCTGATCACAAGGACGTTTTTAGTGAAGGAATGTTCTAAGAGGAGATCTCTGGAGTAGGAACAGTCACCTTCACTGCAGCAACATGTGGTGTGTATTATGGTAAGGAATAAAAGACACGGTTTCATGTGAGGTAACTTGTATGGCACTCATCATAGACGCCCTCTCTTCCCCCCCCCCCCCCCCCCCCCCCCCCTTTTCCCCCTCCAGCTGCAGCTGCTAAAGGCATATCAGAGGTGGACCCGGCCCCGGTCTCACAGAACGGCGCCCCCGCCAGTAAAAAGACGACGCCGGCGCCGCTGCCGGAGTTGGAATACAAAGAAAAAGGTAAAGAGGGCCGGGAGGCAAAAAAACAACACAACAACAACAGCAGCAGCAGCAGCAACAGCAACATCCTGCCGTCCTCGGTAGACTCTAAACTCCAGGAGATGGAGTACATGGAGAACCATATGAACAACAAGAGACTGCCCACAGAGCTGGTGGGCAGCACGGAGAACCTGCTGCTCAAGGAGGAGAACTCCTCCTCCTCCTGCTCCTCTTCCTCGTCCTCCTCGTCCTCCTCCAAAAATTACAAGAATGTGAGCGGCAGCGCGGCGGCGGCCGTTGGCGCCGGGAACTCCTCGCCGCGCGGCCACAGCGCCACCAACGGCGGCGTGGCCTCCTTCTCGGGCCCTCCCCCCCCCTCTTCCTCGGGGGGGAAGAACGAGAAGAAGCAGAAGGTGGCGTCAGGGAAGGGCCAGGCGCCAGGGGCCCACAAGGACCCCACAGACAACTGCATCCCCAACAACCAGCTGAGCAAGCCGGAAGCACTCGTACGGTGAGAGAGCGCACACGCGCACACACACACGCGTGCTCAACCATGCACCCCAACGAGCCTGAATTACGAGTATGGTGAGAATGGAGGTGCACAAACTCCTATGCAATTAACCAAATCCATTTTACTACACTGATAAGACACATTTACTTGAGAGAGAAAATAAAATGACGACGTTTCCTCACAAAGCACCCTCGGACATGAATTGATGACATTGAATGTCACATTGAGGATATTGTCCCGCTTCACTGAGCATGCTGGGTGATGGGCCGGCGGGCTGTTAGAGGCCACACAGCTTGTAGTTGTTAAGTTCAAAGCTTTCCGCTGTCACACGATCAGGCGGGGGAGGTGTTAGAAGTTCGGAGAAGGACATGCATGTGCTCTGTACCGTGCTGACTTGGGACGGAGAGGTTGTTGCGGAGCGTCCGTGCGGTGTAGAGGGAAGCTGTGGGCCAGGTGCAGGCCCAGCGGCAGGTGTTCCATGTGGGGGGTGGCAGGTCGCTCTTGAAAGTCAGATGATGTGGAATTTGTGGCTAGTTCATTCCGTTTGTTAGTTTATGTGCCAGCAATCAAGGTTCTCCCTTTTCCATCAGCGTCTCCGTCATTTTCAGTTCTTTTTCTTTATACGCTTGTTGCCACCTAACGTGCGACATCCAGTTCTCCGTGAATAGTGGCACTTTGAGCTAGCTGCTTTGTTTTAGTCCCATCAACCAATCACAATGAGAGTAGCCAGACCTTTCACTAAACACTACTCTCCTCTGTGCTCGCATATCCCCACCCCACCAGGCTGGAGCAGGACGTGAAGAAGCTGAAGGCAGACCTCCAGGCCAGCCGACAAGTGGAGCAGGACCTTCGCAGTCAGATCGGCTCCCTGGGCAGCGCCGAGCGCTCCGTCCGCTCTGAGTTGGGCCAGCTACGCCAGGAGAACGAGCTGCTGCAGAACAAGTGAGCCGCCCCGGAACACACAACACACCCGGAACACACAACACACCCGGAACACACAACACACCCGGAACACACAACACACCCGGAACACACAACACACCAGGAACACACAACACACGCAGTCTGCCAAGAGCCCTTACAGCATCGATAGTATTACATGAGTTGCATTTGGGTAACTCATTTGTTCCAAGTACCCATTGGGGCCAGCTGTGCTGGAAGGAGGTGAGTCAGGTTGGGTGTCAATTCTCCTGTAGGTTTGTGCTCTGGAGGTTGGAAGCACCCGTTTCTCAGGTTTGACAGACAGCGGTCCAGACTTAACTACGCCCTGTCATTATCATTTTAATTGGCCCAATTCAGCATCACATGGTCGCAGTCGGTCACTCCCTGTTTGGCGTGTGGTGTTTTCACAGCTCAGGCTAATGATGTAGGTTGCAGGGCAACACCCATGTATATGCAAACCCAGCCGCTGCTGAGGCCTAGCTAATGTTATTACAAGGCTGGTTTGGCAACAAGCCAAAACCAACAGGTGATTCTTGTCTCCTCACGTGGGTGACTGAATGACACGTTGTGTTGCAGGGCTTGGGTGAAGGCAGTGCTCAATGTTTTATTGCAAAGTATATGAGTGGACTTAAACTGATTTTGGTTCATATTCCAACTGTCATCTTGACTGTATCGGCCACTTCTTTCATCGAATGCCTGTTTCCCCTCACAAATGTGTTCATACTCATTTTATGATGCTGGCCGGTTCACTTTCCCTTACTTTCTGCGAGACACGCACACACGCCCAAAAGAACTATTGGTTCCAAACTCGAGCAAACCGTCTTGACACATTGCAGACACTAAGAACGCGCACAAACGCAACACCGTCGTTGGTTTAACCCTCGTGCTGCCTTCGGGTCACATGACCCAAAGGTTCATAACGAACCATCATTGTGTTTACCCAATTTTACCCAATACAAAAACAAATAAAAATAATTTTCTTTTAACCATTCCAATGTGGGGGGTCTGAGACAGCCCGACAGTTAAAAGAAAATGCTTCACTTTGTTTTTGTATGAGGTAAATTTGTCGCAATACGACGGTGGGTCACAATCAACTCAGAATGACCCGAAGATAACACAAGGGTTAAGGTGGTTTTCCCCCTGCTGGCTAACAAGCTTGTGCTAACATGACTGTGCGTGGTGCGTGGCTGCTGTCCAGGCTCCACAGTGCCGTGCAGGCCAAGCAGAAGGACCGGCAGTCGGTGGGCCAGCTGGAGAAGAGGCTGAAGGCCGAGCAGGAGGCGCGCGCCGCCGCCGAGAAGCAGCTCGCCGACGACAAGAAGCGCAAGAAGCTGGAGGAGGCCACGGCAGCCCGGGCGGTGGCGCTCGCTGCCGCGTCCAGGTACACACACACACTCACCCACGCAGGCAGGCGCTGACATGTTTCTGCATGCAGAGGCCCTTTGTTATGTCGTGTTCAGAGTCAGCAGAGGCTTTTTGAGAAGAACGGTCTGTCTGGACACCCTGTTGATTCCTGTCCTGTGCTAATGAACATGTGTTTTGGTTGACTGTATTGATTTGAACGTTCCATAAAAGACGTATAAATAGATATCACCACGGTCTAATTTGTGGTTGTGTTACGCCTTTTTCTTGGCATCGATTTGATTGCTCTCCCCCTCCCTCCTCCGTTCCCTCGCTCTCCCTCCACGGTGCAGAGGAGAGTGCACAGACACACTGAGGAGACGCGTCTCTGAGCTGGAGGCGGAGTGCAAGAAGCTGACCATGGACATCAAGCTCAAAGAGGACCAGATCCGAGACCTGGAGATGAAAGTGCAGGTGAGGTTTGGAGCGTGTGCACCTGCAGCTGTACCTCTCTCAGCGTAGCATTGCCAGTCACATTCGTCTCCATGGGGGGTTTTGGAACACCCCTCTCCCACCCCTCCCTTTTTAAAGGTCAACTTGAACTGTAGCAATATCACCCTTACAGCAGTCTGTGTTTGTAGGGGGATATTTTGTATAACCAGTGCTCAGTCCAGTCACTGACCTGTCCTCTATCTCTCCAGGAGCTTCACAAGTATAAGGAGAACGAGAAGGGCACCGAGGTGCTCATGGCGGCCCTGTCGGCCATGCAGGATAAGACCCAGCACCTGGAGAACAGCCTCAGCGCCGAGACCAGGATCAAGCTGGACCTGTTCTCAGCACTGGGCGATGCCAAGCGCCAGTTGGAGATCGCACAAGGTCAGCTCCACCTTTTGTCGTGCTCCCGCGCCACAATCATCATTCAAATGTTGAAACCTCCGGGCTTATACCTCATATATTATACATCGTCTTTCCTTACACCGTATGTGCTTGTTACTCCAGGTCAGATCTTGCAGAAAGACCAGGAGATCAAAGATCTGAAGCAGAAGATAGCCGAGGTGATGGCAGTCATGCCCAGCATCTCCTACACTGGGGACACGAGCAGCATGACCCCTGTGGCCCCTCATTACTCCTCCAAGTTCATGGACACCAGCCCCTCCGGCCTGGACCCCAACGCCTCGGTCTACCAGCCCCTCAAAAAGTGAACGCTCCTCCTTTCTCTCTTCTCCATCCATTGATCCGCTCCACCCAATTCTTTATTATTATGATTTTTTTTCTTCCCTTTTTCCTCTCCAAGTCCACCTCGTCCAGACCTGCTCAGCATGTCTGTGTCAACGTTTTTTTTTTTTCTCTCCCTGCCAGGTCAGAAGGATGTTGTATCGTGTGACTGTATTTGTTGTAGTGAAAACAAAAGACAAAAAAAAGGGACATACATGTCAACTAGGAAATCGCAGTTTCTTTTTTCTCTCGTAAGTGTCTAGTGAAACCTCACAGAATACAGAATTGGGCATGCATCTTATCCCTAAGGCAACAACATGTTGTTGTCCCCCCCCCTCCCTTACCACTACCTGGTCTTGGGGAATGGCTCATTTTTTGGGGTTAGTTTCCCATTGGCTTTTTCTTCACGTTGGAATTGAGATTCATCGGTTGGCAGGAACTGTCATCTCTCCGTCGAAAGCTGGATGGCTAGCGCATCTCTAATTTTTTTCCCTCTTTTATCTCCGAGGTGGTCTCCGAGTCTCTGTATGCCACTCAGAAGAATGTAGTGCAAAGTTGGCACAGACTCTTAAGCCCTGCTGTGTTCATGCTACTTTTCAGTTGCGTGTGTCAGAGACCACATTTAACCTTCCGCTGGCTCTTCTTGGGCTTCTTCTTTTTGATAATCAGTTAATAATGAGTGGATTGTGTGGTCTCCGTTTTTCAGCCTTGGGATCATTGCTGCCTCAGCAAGCTGGAAAACAACATGAGATAAAAACAAAGTATTAAATACAAATCTTAGCAGCCCCTCAACTCAAAAGCCCCGTTGGTTGTATTTATCTGGATCCTGTCCAATAGGATTTAAAGATGGCATCATGGAGAAGTTAATGTATGACATGCCTTCCTGTGTAGTCTCACACCTATTGTCATGATCACAGTGCCTTGAGACAGGACCTCATTGGTGGATTATTAAGAAGATGCCCCCAACCCATTGCCCTGCCCCTGTTTAATTTGATGCCATTATTTGGCCATGCTAGAGAAGACTTGAGTTGATACCATTCAGCCACCATATAAATCCATCTCAATCTGAAATTGAAAGTGGACTAGTATTAGTTAAGTATCACTTCTGGCTGACTCTTCAGCACATCAGATGTTGAGCTACTGTACTTTCTAGCATAGCAATCTAGTGACCATCAGCCTACCTTTTGCTGTATGTCAACCTGACATCAGTCACCACCCAGTCTACTGCACACAGGCCTCAGCATGGCCACTGCCCTGCAGCTTAAAGCAACACTGCTCTCTCTGCTGTTAACCTCACTCCTCTCTCCTGTTGGTTTAGCTACTGGCCCCTCTTCTGTCCAAAACTGTTGACTTAAGTTGCAGTAAAAAAAAAACACAAGTTGTTTGAAAGGGAAAAGATGGATTTTTGTGTGCAATGTATACATGTATACAAGGAAACGAGGCTCTAGAAATGCAGAGGAAAAGCAAATTCCATTGAAATTGCTTACCCCAAATATTGTTGAAGATTCAACCATGTGCCAAGAAAGAAATACACATTTTCTTCAAATATGTACCAAGAATGTACTCCAAATACATTGGCCGATTTGTTGGTCAGATGACCTGTGATATAATTACAGTAATAGAGCAGAAGACCCCACGGCCACCTGTTTGTAGTAGACTGTTTACGTAGTTTGAAGTAAGGAAGTAGGATATGACATGTTTTCTTTTTGTGAATGTTACAGTATTTGCAACTGTCTGGGACGTTGGTGTTAAAAACTGCTGATTTCCCCTTTCTCCTCTTTGGTATTGTTGTTGTTTCCTGCAGGGAAACTAGCTCAAGTCTGACGTGGTTTTGCCGTCATCGGAAATGGTCATTTTGTGTGTGTGGTTTGACCTACTGTACATGGAAAAGTTTTTTTTTGTGCAGAGATTGCTATGTCATTGGCTACTGAAATGTTGTGACAGTTATAGTTTGGTGGTCAGTTGGCTCAAGTTGAAAGTATAGAGAAACATTTCATTTGTTTGTTTTCAATGCCCGCAGTCACTGCTCTGTTCCTCCCCAGGTCTGACCTCGGCTGCGCTCTCGCTCTGTGAGGTTTACAAGGAATAAAAAATAAATTAAAAAAAATTAAAAAAGGTTCTGGCAAATTCTGTTGGAGTGGTTTATTAAATTTCACCTCTTAGGCACTGTTCCAAAAGGTCACACATCTCTTATTGAAGTCACTGATTTTCTGTCTGGTCTTTCTATAGTAGTGCATTGATGTCTCCTCCACTAGATGGCAGGGCAGAACTTTTTAAGGGTTTCAGCCATCTGCTCAATCTTGATGTGTAGCACTTTCACGATTTCAAATTATTCTATTCCTTGTAATGGTCATGCTTATTTTGGAACAGGTGGTGTACAAGGGATAAGAGCGTCTGCTAAATGACTAAAATGACAAAGATACGTGTTTCACTCTTAAGTAAAAGTAGCCTTAACATTAATACAAGGTTATACATTTCATGGTCACTTACGTTCTACTATTTGATGCTTCAGAACAGCAATTCAAAAACATTAGATTGAAACTGGAGTTGGGGCAATGGAGGAAATGAGCCAAATGTAATAGTAGCTCCTATCCTGTGCCAATTTATAGCATCCAAAGAAATTTTACTCACAGAATTTCTTTTTTGCTCTGCCCCTACTTCGGTCTTTACAATAATGGTGATGGAGCTGCATGAGCACACTAATACTGTAGCAGAAATACTGAAAAAAAAAAACTGTTCAAGGATGCCCCCTTATTCATTTTTTATCATCTGATTTCCTGCCCCTCGGCTACAAAGTGATAATCCCTGACGAGGCTTTCAGAATGGAGATGACCTCAAGAGCCCTGATATGTCAGGAATGAAACTATGAAAGGAAAAAAAATTATGGTGTGCCACACATTTTGATTCTAAAAATGATAATCTAATGTACCCAAAGATTTGGTGGGAGATGGAGTCTGCCAAGGACAATCTTTCTGACACTGAAAGGAAGCCTGCACATTCTGTATGGGGGGGGCTTTCCATTGCTTGCATAGCTATCTTCCCCCAAGGACATTCAATTAGCTATTTTAGACAGAAGAATATGATAAACCTCTTGATACATTATACATACAACTATGTCAGAAAGTCAAGCAATGGTTTTCTCTTTCAATCCAATGAAAACAGGAACTCAACTGTAATTGAGGAATTACAATTTCCCCTGAATAACATAAACGTCTCTGTTCCAGAACCCAAACATGTGTCCACGTGGCAACCTGACTCCCCAAATGTAAATTTGTTTTTGCATTAGCTTTAAATCAACATCCTCTTTTGTCACATCTAGCATTTTGATTGTATCAGTTGCAACAGACCAATGTCTTCAGAAAACATCAAATGAAGCTACTACCTTGTGTGGATCTATCTATAAGCATTCTGGTGTTTCAGAACTGCCTCAAAAACACAACCACAGTTAAAGAATACAGCAACCCCATTGCCTTTCTCACGTTCTCCATACCTACCCAAAAACATGGTTTTGTGCAAATTGTCATAAACAAAATGCATCACGCATTCCTCCAGGGCCCCAAGCCTTTCCCTTTATATATTGGGAGTAGTGACCATTTGTCATTAATTATATATTTCCAATTAAGATTTAATGGAATTGAATTATTTTGGCTATTTGTTGCAATGAAGTGGGGATAATAGAGTATCTTGGTACTGCAGAGAGCGGACTGTTGTAACAACATCATCACCTTCAATGGACAAATGACTTGCAATGCAGGCAATTACTTGTAGTATGAGCAAATATGAAATGATCTATGGAGTTCATTACAGTAGTAAAAACCATCATGTACTTTGCCACTTCACCCCAGTTAAAGGAGCAAGAGTGTGTTACCTAAAGTAAAGGAAGTCCTGAGAAACTGACCACCAATTTACTCCTTTTGTCCCCTTCAGCTGAATTGATTGGTTTTTGACAGAATATCCATTCATCCAGCTCCAATTTACAGGAAGTTTATAGTGTGCCTTTTTGGGGAGCATTAATGTCATGACTTTGCGGTCATTATTTAATCTGGGAGGTTTTGGTCAGTATAGCTATTAACAGTAAACCATTAAACTGGACAATTAACTTCCCAAATGATATGTATTAGTAATGTGAATTATGTCTCCTTAAGTACTGTTGCTCTTCAACTACTGTTGAACAGAGTTGGCTTGGCTAATTCCCGTATGTGTATTATGACACTCATGTTTTGAGATCAGGTTGGGTAGGATTTTTCGAATACCATGTGCAATCATGAATGTGTGAGTATTCAGTGGGTTGTGATTCAACACACGGACTGTAGAGAAATGCACCCCGGCCTTGTAAATAGATTTTGGGGAAAGGTATTGAAACAATTACCCCTTGAGACTGCCAACCTACGGATTTCTGTCCAGTCCAGACAGGTGGGTCTGTCATGTCAGACAGATCTTGTCAGGGAAGCTAAACTGGGGGGTAAATATTGTACATAGTCCATGAGCCGAAGCAGAAAGGGTTTTCAAACTCAAATGGAAATTAGTTATCTCGCTTAATTTATTCGCTGCTTTACAAAATATCAACCATATGAACAAAATGCCAAATGTGGATGGTCATGGAACAATGTAGACTACGATTTATATATTGTCAAATGAAACATTGACAGCTAAATATTTGAAGAATTTGTATTTATTTATTAGACCTGTAGTCTTTAACTTGCGCAAGCTTATGCAGCGACCCTGCTCGCGTGACTCCACAAACACACGTCATGTACATTATCCGGTTAATTTACATACATAACACCGCCCAGTGGGAACGAACATGATAATCCATCGATTCTGGGCTGTCCGCGAAGCAAGGGAGAAAAAACAGCTGAAAAGTTTGGGAGCGAGAGGGTAACAAACCGTGCCAGGTGCTTTAATAGACAAGATTGAAGCTTTTTGGGCTCTTTGCCTCAATTTTGGATTACGATATGGACGCTTTGAAATCGGCTGGAAGGGCAATTATTCGGAGCCCCAGTCTCGCAAAACAGTCATGGGGTGTGGGCAGGCATAAAAGTGAGTATACGAACTATGCCGATAGCATTACCAAAAAGCTAGTCGTAGCATGGTGGTAGTTCAACAATAGTGAAGTATCCTATCCACGACAACAGCGAGTATTTGTTTGCTACTTTTTGATGTTGTTGGCGTGAGTCGTACGATAGATGTGCCTATGAATTTAGCTTAGTGTCGCATGTTAGTATCCGTTTTCCAATCATTTACTCATCGTTTTGCTCATCGTTTTGCCATATACGCTGTAGGATTTGTAGTAGTAGCCGCGCGGTGCCACAGGCACTGTCTGAACTTGACTTCGTCCTCACCGTTGTCAACAACATGACCAAGCTTAGCCACCCCCTCATTCGAAAGTGTTATAAGTAGCTAAGTTTATACAAGACACATTTAGATTAAAGATGACAAACATATCTTTGATTGCATGGTTTTGCATTTCACATGCGAGGTTCTCCACAATCCTGTTTCGCCACGTCACCAGGCACACATTAGACAGTTAAAATTGTATTCCAGATGCGCTCGAGGCACTTGAGTTACAAACTAACAGTTTGCAGATTCACAGAGACAAACTAAACAGATAATCAAGCAGGTTCAAAAATCATAATTTTATTGCGTAGTAGAGGTAGAAAGAAAGCGTATGCGGACAGAGATAAACATGGCAACGGTCTGTTGCTAGGTGATACATTTATGAGAAACAAATTATGTGACGTGTAGCGGGAGTTGCAAAGAATGTTTGCTAACATTCACATGAGGTATAGTGGTTGTAAAATATGTCAAAACTAAACCGGCATGCGGCAAATGTTGATGCATTGTAACAACCTTTACATTTTTGTGAGATCGTTTCACATCATATGGCTTATGAGACAGTGTTTCATTCAGCAGGTTTCCATTGCTGTTTGGAGCTTCTGGATTTACAATCCAACAAAAGCTTTGATCTCTGGCTTCAGTGGCCTGTCACAGACAGGCAGCTATGCGATGTCCACGATGAGCAGTCACCCAGGCAGTTGCACATGACCACACTTCTGTAGTATGGCTTTTCAAAGGGAGGCTTTGCTGCCTGGTAACCTTTTTGTGTGGATCCACAAGGGGAACGCCACCCCTCCCCTTGCCTTTTCCCTTTTCTCCTAGACAATGGGGCAATTGGCAGAAAGATGCGGCACGTGCCATGCAGTGCCATCGATGCTTTGTTGGGGCCACTTTCTCTGGGTATATAATGACCATTCTAAAAGCCTTCTCTCCGTTCCAAATCTCTACTCACTGTGCCAGGCACAGTGGACGTGTGGATAACAGCCACTGTTGGGTCTGTAAGATGATAATACATATTCCTCACACAAAACCATGGTAACGTATTGAGACCAAATTGATTAACCTAGGCTACATCCTAATCGTTAGTCCACCCCCATACACTTGCTGGACTTCCTTTCACCCGTGGCTGTCTATTCATAGCCCGCACAGGTTTCAAAGATATACAGACTTGGTTTTGGCGGTTTAACACCAGGACCGTGAGAGAATGCATGGCTGGGTATCAGTGGCAATTTGCGGCACAGCCCCTCAACTCAGCTATTCATGAACAGCAACTTGTCTCAGCTTGGCAACAGGAAGCTTCCACTGCAGGGCAGCTCGCACTATTAATACTGTACATGCTGGTGTCAGTGAGTGGTAGACCATAAACATGTGGTTATGATCTGCAGATGTTTCCATGGTGACCATAAATTTAGCAGCATAGTCTACATGGTACAAGTTGTTGGTAAGCTGACGATATGGTGTTGATGACAAATTGGTGATCCACTACAAGATAGGTTCAGGGGCGTTTCCATCAACCTTCTTCTTTTGGCTTGGTCTTTTTGTCTTGTAATTTTTATTTGAGTGTAGTCCTTGGTAAAGTAACTTGCTCTCAATGCATATATATTACCTAAGTCAGTGACCATAGAGTTATCTTGATTTGGCTTTGTCCAACCCTTAACTACAAGCCTGTGTCTCGTACACTAAGGCCACTACATGGCTCAGTGTTGAACAGTTGGTAGTGCAGTGCCCGTCGGGCAGCACAGGTTAGTGTGAACATGTGTGTGTGTGTGTGTGTGTGTGTATATTTATCTTGAATGCAAACCACTCATCCAAACGACTTTACACGCAACAATGTGCACACCCCTGTGTCCCGACCAAGACCGATTTTCAACTTCATGCAGTGCCCTGTTCTCAAGATGGTCAAGTGTCAGACAGACATAGGTCTGACATCTGATTATAAAGGCAAGAATATGTCATTTCCTGTCTCACTTCCTCTTTTTAGGCCATCCATTTCATATTTCAACTACTGCAAAACCATATATGTACTTTTACTTTTGTTATATGTCCGTTGGTGCTTACATACAAGAGCTCTGTTGATTCTGGAAAGTAGAGAGACCAGATTGTGTTGCTTGACCAGTTTCCTGAGGAACAGATGGACGTGGTGTGCACCCCCAAGTGGGTGTAACATGACCTTTAACCATTTGGTCTCTCTATCCTCTCACCTAGAGGTGTTGGCTAACACTAGTGATGATATATCAATGGGTGGTAGTTGCCTGCTGAATGCGTGCGTTAGACCAAAATAATTTCATGGACACGATGTTGATATGTAACAAACTAAACATACCGTATAGCCCTGGCTAACATCAGAGGGGAGGAATGCTAAACTTGTCGGTGTCTCGACACTGAAAATCCATTGTCATCATGTCATCTCCTTAGCATTTCTTGTCAATGTCAAGACATGCTTGGAGAAAAAGCCCTTAAAAGATAGCTGGACTTGACGGCTGGGTCTCCTACCCAGTGAGTGGAATTTTCTCCTCTGAAATGAAGGAAGTCAGAACTGCAGTTTGGTTAACTGTGTGTGGCCTACTGACTGGTTCTTACCTGCTGGACCTGTCCAGTCCATAGAGTTGTGTCCCCTGCACAAAGTCATCCAAAAAGCACTGCCAGGCTGTAATGGAGATTGCTTCCTGCAGGATTCCTTTATGGAGTTGTAAAGTCCCCAGTGATTTATGCTTCTGTTAGATCTCCTGTATCTGCTGCTTGCGTACGAAGGCACTTGTGTGTGTCGTGTGTCGTGTGTCGTGTGTGCAAGGCACAATAATGCTTTGTCACTGTTGCATGCATAGACTTGGGTCCGTAGAATCCTAGCCTCTGGCGGTAGCATTAATTTGGTTTGTAGATTGTCTTCGTTTTTTTGGTGTCTGATCTGCCCTCAACAAGTAGCCTGCTTGTGTGTACATTAAAATGCAGTGCTCGAGACCAGAGAACCTCAGGCCATATTGAATTGGCTCATTAGTTGTCAAGCCAGAGTAAGTTGTACTTTGATTAAGGCCAGCCTACATGATATGGCCATTGCAATTCTGCAGACTCATCTATTGTCCTCTGAAGGGGGGAGGGGTGGGGTGCTGCCTAAATGAATGCCACCTGAGGCTATTTACAGCAAGTTGAAGGCTTACAAATCCCATTAAAGTATGAGTTTATTTATGTGGCCGTCCGGACTAGCTGTCCCGGCCAGGGGAACTCTGGGATGTTATTTATTGACCCGCAGCCCCCCTTCACTACAATCCTCCCCCTCTCCCCCTCCCCCAGCTCCTTGCTCCTCACTCTGTCGAGGTCTGAGGGATGACAGTAAACGTGAGAAGGATGAGCAGAGGGGTAGTTAGGCGTCATTACTCTGAAGTGGTCCTCTGGTTTCTCAGATTGACCCATCCCTGCCGGCTGTCCTGCAGAGCAGTTTCTGCTGTCTAACCTGTCAGCCGGGACTTTAAACGCTGAGGAACTTCAGCGGGGGGGGGGGGGGGGGGGGGGGGGGGGGGGAGATGCAGAATGTCTGCCGTTGTCTCCCTGGACCCGCTTGGCTCACGACCTACTGCAGCAGCAAGGTCTTTAAAGCTCAACCGTGGATGTGCTGACTGTGTCGCCCAGGAGCACATGGACTAACACTGTGGCCCAGCCACTCCTATAATCCCTAAGTGATGTAAGCGCTCCTCCTCCTCCACCCTCCTCTGCTCTTCAGCTTCCCTTCCTCGTCACTTTCACTCTCCGGGGATCTGACCTGCAGTGAACAACACGTGTCTCTGTGTTGGTACTTAGTGGTAGGCGATAAGACTCTTATCTGCTTTAAATCCCTTCCCTTTACTGAACTACTAGGCCTGGAGTTTTTTTTTTGGGGGGGGGGGGGGGGCTGGATGTTCACCAAATCAGACGCTGATAATTCCAGTGTTATGTAACAGTTTGCTTTCTCCAAGACGAGGACTTAACTGCTTCAAGGATTGCTGTTGACAGATAATAATAATCTGAGACTAGATGGTCTGATATGACATAAAAAAAGCACATTTAATTCATGGATGCACCCAGGAGAATGGGGGGGGGGGTTATGAAGGACACTAAAGGGGAATCATGACATTGACTTGAGGACATTAAAGGGCACTATGCTCCATTCGTCTTATTTACGGCGTATTGACCTCCATTAGTGAACTGGACAGCCATTAGAGTGCGTGTGCGTGTAGGGTATGTGACATGATGTAAACTCCTCTGATCGCAGGAACAGAGATAGTGATGGCATTGCGTGAGCGTGTGCCAGGCAGGGAGAGGCAGATACCATCACTGGACATAACACACCACCCCCACGGCCACCAGACACACACACTCAAAGCTGTCAGCTTCTCTCTCTAACTGCAGCTCTTTCTTCTTTCTCTCGGTCTCTCTTTTTTTTGTTGCTTTCTCCCTGGAGCCTGACAATGCCCCTTCAGTCCTTCCTCCCACTGTAAACATTCCCCTCTGTGTCTCTGTGCAGAGACCAGACTGGTACCAGGCTCTGCTTGGTGTTCGTCCCACCTCTTCACTTCATGTTCGGGCAAGAATCCATTTGGTTGGCTTTCCCATTTCCTCCTTAACGCTTCCAGTCCCCTCCAGACCTCTATCTCTTCTCTCTCTGTCTCTCTCTCTGTCTCTCTCTCTCTCTCTCTCTCTCTCTCTCTCTCTCTCTCTCTCTCGCACTTTTGCTCTGCTCTCTGCCTCTCCTTGGCTGACTCTGCAGGTTCCTAAATGGGCTTTAAACACTCTGATAGGAATCTAATATAGCTGGAAGGAGGGGTTCTTTCCAGACACCGTCTGCTCCTCCCTGTAGGGTGAGTGAATATGGATGGGTCAGACGAGGCCTTACATCAGCTCTTGTTCACCTCAGGGCCGGACTCTGTTCCCCCCTCAGTCCTACAACGAAACGAGTGCCTGCCGCATCGCTGATTGGCTGCATTTATAGGTGTATCCTTGCAGTTTCCGGCTATTGATTGGAAAGGTTCACGCTCTGTCGGGTCGAAATCCTGTTTGTTTTGTGGCCGGTCTATAATTTAGTGTTTGCCCACTGCTGAGACGGTAACATGACGTTACACACACACACACACACACAAACACACATTCCTGTCTGGTCTTTGAGCTCCTTTGCCATCTGCTCAGTCTACTGCTTCCCAGGTCTCTTGTTTTAGTTGTGGGATTTGTTCACTTCTGATGTTTACATTTAGTCATTTAGCAGACGCTCTTATCCAGAGCGACTTACAGTAAGTACAGGGACATTCCCCCGAGGCAAGTAGGGTGAAGTGCCTTGCCCAAGGACACAACGTCATTTGGCACGGCCGGCAATCAAACCAGCAACCTTCGGATTACTGCCGCAATTCCCTAACCACTCGGCCACCTGACTCCTGTGAGCGGGTGTGTCACGCGTGCACACACACACACACACACACACACCCATCACTGATGGGGCTTTGTCCCACATTCTGCCTCCTGGTTGAAATCAGTCTGTGGCAAATCGAAGGTTTTCACTCCAGCTTCCCTCGTTGAGGGATGGGAATACACAGTCTATGATGTAACTGTGTGTGGTGTGTGTCTGTGGTCGCGATAGGGGACTCGAGTAAAAACAGCAATCTCTTCTTATTTCCAGGTCTCTGTGAGACGTGACTGTGTGAGCATGTTAGGGGGGGGGGGGGGGACTAGGTCCATTAGGAAGTCCCTGTCATATTGTGGGTGTGGACAGGTATGCAGGTGGGCAGAGCGTCCATCCGGCTCAAAACAATGCCCTATTCACAGGCTGCCAACTGCCTATGGATCACAGCAGGTTACTTACAGAAGCCAGCAAGATTTTTGCCACATACTCATTCATTCAGCTCGACAGGACGACACACTAGGAAGCTCTCAATAGTCGGAAGCGTGTTTGTCTTCCACAAAAAGGGGGAAACTGTTTATTCAGCAGGCATGCCTGGAGCAGCTGTCTAGCTGGGGGCCTGCTAACAGACCTGAAAGTCTTGTCTTTGCTTTCATGTGTGAAACTAGCGAGGCCTGCGCCGCCACTTCCTGCTGTCTCATGTACAGTGTATGTACTTGCTACACACTGCCGCTGACTCATAGGCAGAGTTTCAGTTTGACAGTTCCATCTCTGCCAGTAGTGCTGCGAGAGAGTGGTGGGCTACCACAGGCGTCTGGGACTTGAGTGGGGTGTATGAGTGTTACGCCTGCACGTCAGCACTCTGTTGTTGTTGCTGAAGACTTCCTGAAACCTCATCTGTGTTGTCACCACAGCGCAGGTGTCAGGTAAAGCAAAAGAACGTCTGTCTGTGAGTGTGTATATTTGGCGTCATTTTGTCCCCCAAACCATTGGTTTGTTCCTGCTGTTCTGTTTTAGGTCTGTCAGCGTCTTCCTTGTCTGCTGGTAAATCTCCCGTCTGGAGATCTTGTGTCTGGACCAGAATAGAAGAGATAAAGACCCCAGTTTGTCATGCTGTGGATATGCACATACAGCAAATCATTTGTGTTTTTCTTTGTGTCTTCCTTTTGAATCTCTCTCTGGCTCGCTCGCCCGCTCTCTCGATCTCTTCCTCAGGCTCCATGCCTCTGTCTGCGGCATCGCCGAGAGCCTTTGCCTGTTTCCACGGTGATTCAAGGCTGCTGCACGTCCCCACCCATCTGAATGAAACGTAATGGCCTGTCAGATTGGCAGTGTTGTGCCTCCCCCCTTCCTCTACTGCCCCCCCCCCTCCCCCAGTGTGTTTAAGAATTAGTAGTGCTCCTGCCACTACCTCTATACCCCCCTCCATTTTCTTTCTTTTGTGCATCACTTTTTCTTCCTTTTCCCCACTCCTTCTCCCCCTCCCCCAATCCCTCTTCCATACAGTCCTCTGCTTTCTCCATCTCCCCCGCCCCCTCCCTGGGCGACAGCCTGTCGGCTGTTGGAGGACAGGATTCCTTCTCTTATTACTGTCCAGGCTACAGTAGCTGGCTCTGGTTGGGGAGAGAGAGAGAAGTGCAGAAGGAGAGGGAGGGAGAGAGAGAGATAGAGAGAGGGGGACATCAGTGACCCGCTCTGACCCTCTGCATGCCCTCTTCTCCATCGCCGGCCTCATTTCCTCTTTTGGCAGGGCCCCCCCCATGTGCTCCTCTTACCCCCCTGGCACTTCTTACCCACTCTGTCCATGCCCGCTCTGTCTCAGACTCTGTTTGTTGCCAACCCATCCCTCCCTGATGAGACCAGAGCTGAGCAGTGGAGAGGCCAAGGCTGCTCAGAGACTCTGGAGGCAGCTCTCCCACACCCCCTGTTAAACTTGATCCATTATTTAACGTGCTGAGTAAATCCATGAATTATTCTTCCAACTTTATTATCAGTATTTTATTCATAAGTTGAGATGCATATCGGCGTATTTTCCCCCCTAGTAAATAGCCAGGGCGTTATATCTGCTGTATCTGAAGGGACGGTGGAACCGTATCTAGGGCCTAATAAAAGCACCACCTGTCCCCTTCCCAGTCACGTACCGTGACTGTCATCCGAAATGCGAGGGGTACAAACACAGAATGTTGAGATGTGAGCAGGACGTGTTCCTCATGTCCCCAGTGCTATCTAGCTGGCAACGTGTGTCTCCGCAGGGCCCCCCTGAGGTCACAAGGTCGTGAGGGCGTTTGAACAACCTGGCCAGACCAGAAGGAAATGTGCAGTTCCAGAGTTTGCAGAGGCGCTGTGTTGACTCTGGACCTCTGATCCGTGTTCTGGTTCCTACATCAGAGCTGTGCTGGTGAAGAGCAGAGGGCTTCCGACTGCATACCTCATAATGTCTGTCATGCACTTTGTGCCAGGGTATTAATACTATTATTTTGTATTTTTAATATTCCCCATCTTGGCGACATGACAGTAACTTTTTTTTGAAGCCTTTTAATTCAAAGCCATAATTCCTCTTTGACTGTCCGTCCTTGTAATACAGTAAGGCAGCAAATGATAGCCATGTCAGGACTCCGCTTTAAATCGATTGTGCATTTTAGATGAAGTGTGTTGCTAAAAGGGTGAGATGAGAGGAAGTAGGTGGGTGTCAGCTTGAGTTCATGTGCCCCTCCTCCTCCCTGCTTAGGGTGTGTTAGTCATTCCCAAAAGGAGAGGAGGTGAGGCAGGAGTGGACTTGCACTGTGATTCTCTCTCCACACACACACACACACACACACACACACACACACACACACTCTCTCTCACACATGCGCAGGGATTAGTCTGACACCTCGGCAAGAATGTCAAGTCTCCAAGGGGAGTATCAGTGTCTTGCGGAGGGCCAGTTTGTAAGTGTTTCACATGTTAAGGCTGGGCTCTGTCAGACTGGCCTCCTGGAACCTGATTTTAAGAACTGCCAGGTACTTCTAAGTCAGCCTAAAGGCATCATGGCCTATTCCGTTGTTCCTTTGTATATAATTAAGAATGGTAATGTCTTATCTTAACTGAGATAAAAGGACTTTCTTATTCCTATTTTTATATTCTTTGATGCTGCAAGAAGACAAAAACATGATTTCAAATTGGATTTGAATAGAAAAGCTACATAACCTCTATAGTTTCTCTTATTCTAGAGTTGTTAAACCTCAGTCTTTTCCATTGGCTTGACCTTTCCAATATAAACATAAAGTAGGCTAGGGTGCCATGAAGCTGTGAGTGTTTTCTGTTGTGTTCACTGGGCTTTCCTTCATAATACGCATTTGCCCATGCGGACTGAACAAGCCCCCCCTATTTGAGTGTGTGTTTCGAAGGCTTGTGTGTGTGTGTGTGAGTTCTCATGGGTAGCATGCGAATGCGTTCAGTGCACGTGTGCGTGCTGAGGGGCTGGCAGGAGGTGTGAGGTGGCCTGTTCTTAATGGCGTCCTGTGGGAGCAGACGTGGGCACCTGCCCCTCACGGGCCAGCAGATCAAGCCCTTCAAACGCACACGGGTCCAACCCACCCGGGCCCTTTTTCATTATCCCGATCCACGCCGGCTTTGAAGATCACGGTTCCACGGTTCCCCACACCGCCCCAGGTCTCCCTCCCCTCTCCCACCTCAGCCTCGCGCCCCCCCCCCCTCAGATCCAGGGCCCAGCTGCGGCCCTCAGAGAGGCTGCCAAACCCCGCCGCTTCTCCCAGCACGCAGCTCAGCGCTCCTCCAGCGCACACCCGCTCATTTCCAGGCCGCCAGGCAGGCAGCGGTGCTCGTTGACCAGCTCTGAGTCTGGAGCCTTTGAAGTGTGTGCACTAATCACCACCGCCTCTGCTGGGATCTGGGGGCAGGGTGTGTGTGTGTCTGTATGGGGGGGGGGGGGGGATTTTCATCCACACTAAATAAACTGCTCTCTGTCTTACAAAGGGCCGAATTGGCTCGAACAGTCAATTATTACGTAACCAGTTGTTAAGGAAACCAGTGGTCTGAAACGCATTTCCAATCTAAGTAGGCTAGGTTATGTATGGTTCCCACATGGAGAGAAGTCTTCGTGCTGGTTTTTGTGTGCTGGCCTGTCCTGCTGGTTCCTCGTCTATCTGATCACCCCCCCCCCCTCTCAGATATCTCACTGTCCTGGTACTGAGCTCCTGGCCAGCCCCACAGAGAAGCTCCTAAATCTGCACCTCCAGCACCAGGGGAACAGGAAGGGTGGACATGGAGGATGGGAGACACAGACAGAGGGGAAATCGAGTTCACTTGTTTACTGTAGGACTTTGACTGGTTCCCCAAGCTGGATCTACTCCCCGTTTCAACATTACATCTCAGCCTTGATTAGTGACATAACTCTAGGACCTAATGCTCAAGCATGACTGAAATCCTAAACCACTCCAAAGATAAACTTGTATGCTTATTAGCAGTCTGGGATACGGTTAGCATTCTGTTGACTCTGGCTATGAAGTGCTTTAAGTCAGTTAGGCAGGGTTTAATGGAACCAGAGAGCCCATTTAACCAGGCTGTAAGCTGGAGCTGCTAACCTCAGTCCTGGGCGTTCACCTGAGTCTGTCATTGGGTAAGTACGGCTTATGGCTGAGTTCAGACTATTACAGACCACTTTGTTGCAGACACTCAGGCTCAGCTAGCTGTGTGGTCTGGAGATGAGGACTTGATGAGGGGGTTGTCATGAAAAATAGAAGCGTTGTTTGTGTGTACCGTGTGTGTGTGCACCCGTACTCTCTGAGAGGTCAGGGCCTCACTGTGTGTATCGAGTCAAATCTTGAAAAGTACAATGTTTACCAAGAAGTGAAAGCCAAGCTAACGATAAGAGGGAAGAATTAGAGATGATGGTTCTCTTTTCTGAAATGTTCTCCACCGCTGATGTGCAAACAGCCTTTGCTCTGTGTCGCTAGCGGTTGCTCTCATGGCACTGTACTTGACATTAGAAGGAAAGTCACGTTGTACTTTTCAAGGCGTTGACCTTGAGTGCCGGAGTGTGTGCTCCTGTGCTCTCGGAGGAGCTAAGACTCTGCATTGGTTCTGAAACGCCTGTGAGGGAAACCTAGTGTTCCGCTGTTCCCTGAGGAGACGAGCTCCTCTTTCACAAGCACAGGAGCACACGGACGCTACTGGAGACCTTTATCAGCGGCGCTAGTTTGGGACTCAAACCAACTTGTCAGAAAGAAGCTCAATTCAGCAACTTAACTGTTGCAGCGAAGTGTGTCCAGTGCCCACCACCGCCGTCTGAGCCGCAGCCCCATGACCTCCCCCACTCGGCCCCGTGTCTCGTTTAAGAGCGTCGCTGACACTTTCGACAGGACGCCGCTTCCAGGTGATCCCGGGGGTCAACAGGAAACGTCCAGAGGTCACTCAGGAGAGGTCGGCCGCAGACGGGAGGAGAGGAGGGGGGCAGATGGGACTGTAAACCTGGCACACGGAGCACATGTTTCCAGTGAATGGGCTACATCTCCTCCAAGTGACAGGTCCATAAAGGTTTTATGAGGTTCCAGTGGGAGGGTGTGTATGTGTGGGAGAGAAAATGAGCAAATGGCCGACCAGTCCTATGAGACTTGAGAGGGGTGTGTGTCTGTGTGTGTGTGTGTGTGTGTGTGTGTTGCGCATGGGTGCTGCCGCTGTAGTCCCTCCAGGCCTTGGATGAGAGATCCCATGGTACAGCAGAGAGGGGGAGGGAGGTTAGGCTGCGGCGCTCTGTGGCTCTGTCCTGTGACCAGCCCCCCCAGGCTGCCTCCTTATACACACAGGGAGGGAGGGAGGGAGTCCTTAAACTGCTGCTCCAGAGCTCAGGGCAGATATCCGACTGGCAGGGCCCATGTTCATCTAGGACTGCGATATTAGATTAGCTCAATGTCTTTCTTTCATGGATTAGAAATTACAAGTCCACTTAAAGGGACATGAGTAAAATGTTGAATGAATGGACAAAACAGGAATTCCATTTAGACATTTCTAAGGAGATCAGCGTCATTTATAGTCGGCATTTCCTTCGATTCTCCCACCCGACAAGGACACAGAGAGGGCGCAGCGTGCCTGACGGGCCCTCCTGTATTACATCCAATAAGGATCCAAATGAACCTGCATGTCTCCGCTTTGATCAAGCTGCGTTCCGGGCAGCCGTGTCTCACCTGTGTGGCTTGTTGTGTCCAGAGCTGCCGGAGAACTGGACGGACACGCGGGAGACCCTGCTGGAGGGCATGGTGTTCCAGCTCAAGTACCTGGGCGTCACGCTGGTGGAGCAGCCCAAGGGGGAGGAGCTGTCCGCCGCCGCCGTCAAGAGGATCGTCGCCACGGTGAGTCAGACACGCGGACACGATGCACACGTGCACGTGGGGATGTGTGCGGACGGAACGCCCCGAAGCGTACCAACGCGCGCACGTTAGACAGTCACCTGGTTGTGACGCAAATTTCGAATGAAGTTGTTTTCCAACACTGGCCCCCTTTAACCTGTCTGACGCCCTTAATCAAGCCCTTCTCCTCAGGCGTGTGCTGGTATTCACAACAGAGGCCATTAGATAGAATTGCTTTGGCCGACATGACACAGGAGCCTTATTGTTATTAAGTCTGGCAGCTCCATCATAATTACGTTAGAGCAAAGATGTTGGAGGAGGGTTGTGTGTGTGTGTGTGTGTGTTCACATGACAGTACCACAATAGGCTTAGCCTCGTAGGGAATTTGCTCAGGTAAATGTTCTATTTAGTTAGTTAGTTGTTGTCATTAAGAACTAGAAACGATAGTACCTTTCTCTTTTTCGCACGGGTCATCGTGTGTTTCAAGTCAGTAATAGACGTTCCTAGTATTTTAGAACACACTCCTTCCCCATCACTAAACTCGGGTCTTGTTTTGAATGTTTTCTGGGATTTTCTCACGGGAGTCTGTGTGTCGTTGCTTTGAGCTCGTAAGAGCTGGTTGTGTGTGTGTGTGTGTGTGTGTGCGCGTGTTGTTGGCACTATAACGAGTGTGGCGTCCTGGCCTGTGTTTGGGATATCATTAGCTCTGCAGTGCACGAGTCCAGGCAGGCTTTGCTCTCCTCTCTTAAGTCTCTTGTCTCTGCATGGATCGCCAGGGACTGGCTTTCGTCTGGAGCCTGAGTCTCTGTGCACCAGGCATGGTTCCTCTTTGAGAATGTTGTTTGAAAATAGAATTCTTATTATTCTTTCTGTCCTCGAGGTTTTTAGACCTTCCTCTTTCTTCTCTGATGGACGAACGGGGAAGAGCTTTTTGAGTAGCTGTGTGACTTTTGGCCTTGATAAAAACCTCACAATGTGCACCCTGGAGGCTGTTTTGTAGAGGTTCAACTAAGTCAAGTGGAATGAGTCAACTCAAGTGCAAGAGTTTGGAGGTTTGGCACCGGCCAGAGCATGAGTTATCAGAATCTGGATAGAAAGGTTTCGAACAAGTTCAGCTCACCACTCCCAATCCTTTCTGTGTCTCATCCAGGCCAAAGCCAGCGGTAAGAAGCTCCAGAAGGTGACGTTAAAGGTCTCCCCGCGAGGCATCATCCTCTACGACTACGCCTCCGGCCAGCTGATGGAGAACATCTCCATATACAGGTCAGTTCTTGTCGTTGGCTAGCTGTTGTTCACTCACACAGGTGCCTGCGGTACTGGACGACAGACTCGGTCTCTGTCTTGGGGTGGGGGCTCTATTGTGAAATTGGACCCAGGTTTTTTTGGCAATACCAGAGTTTTCCCTCCTTTTCCAAATCCTTCTCATCCATCACTCTGAGGCTTGGAGTGTTTGGATTTGCGATCCCGAGAAGATGGAGGGGGGATCGGAGGTGCTGTCGGAGAAGTGTGTGTGTGAAAGTGTGTTGAAGAAGCAGCATGTCATCAATCTGGACTCTCGAGCCCTCCACGACAGCTGCACAGCCACCCTCACTGTCCTGTAGGTTGTTGCGACCTTTCACTTATCGGGGCACCCGTCGACCCTCTGTTTATGAAACTAAACTGTCAGGTGAAGTCCTCCACAGCACACATCTCCTGGTGTGACCCCAAGCCTGAGGTGTGGACGTTGGTGTGGTTCACCTCTCCCACTCCCTGGAGGCCCCTGCTAGCAAGATAGACGAGCCGTAAACGAAATGGATCCACCCAGATGTCCCAATTTCCCAGGGCTCTCCCCCTCCACATCTGTTGTAAATCTCCCAGACGCCTCTCCTCTCCTCATCTCTCCATCTCCACTCCTCTGTTGTCCTCACTCTGCAGCTGTGCCTTTTAAAAGAGCAACCCCCAAAAAATATCACTGAGTCATTTGTTATTGAGACGTTTGATCCCTTCAGTCGGAGGGTTTGCTGGTGTGAGGAGAGGAGGAAAGAGAGGAGAGTACATGGGCAGATGGTAGTTGTTTCATTATTCCTGACCCGCCCCTCCTTTCTACTGCTCTGGGTCTCTCCCCCCCCACTGGCTCTGGTCTCTGTCAAATTAACTACAGAACTCCCCCCCCCCCACACACACACACACACACACACCTGTCAGTCAAGTCTCGGGTGATGACATCATTAGCCTGTGATGTCACCTCTCTGGTGTGAACATCTGTGTAGCAGAGCACGTTCCGGAGCTCCAACGTGACTGACGGAGGGGGGGAGGGGGGGGAGGTCTGTATATAATTTGACAGAGACCAGAGCCAGTCCAATCATGATAAAAACCCCAGAGGCCGCTGGGCTGGGCGGTCACTTGGGCGGGGAAACAGAGGGACGGCCAGGACTTTATAAGTCCTTTGGGAACACAGATGTCCACATGTTTTTTTTCTACCTGCCTACTTGTGTGTGTGTGTGTGTGTGTGTAGAGAGTGTGTGTGTAGAGAGTGTGTGTGTGTAGAGAGTGTGCTGTGTCTGGATTGAAAGCGGTGTGGAAATGAAAGATTTAAGGGTCTAAATCAGATTGGTGGGCTTAAGGGCTTAGAAGAGATGGAGTCGCATGATCGCCCTGCTAGATCGGACGGCTCCGCAAACTCTGGCTATTCAGCTCTAATTAAATAGGCCTCATTCATGTGCTTGTTTGGATTTGTTTGCAACTGTTATCCAGGATATCTTACTGCACAGCCGACAAGATGCACGACAAAGTCTTTGCCTACATCGTCCAGAGCCAGCAGAACGAGACCCTGGAGTGTCATGCCTTCCTCTGCACCAAGAGGAAAGTGGTGAGTCTGTGTGTGGGTGTGGGGAATAAGTCAAGCTTGTGTCTGTTTCTGAGTGTGAAAAAGAGGTAGAGACCGAGGAGGCGAGTCCCCCTGTGGGCAGTCTGTCCCTGTTTCCCACTCCACTCTGGGGAGGGGAGGGGGGGTCGACCAGGGGGGGGAGAGGGGGGCGGGGGGGGGACGGGGCTTGAGTGAGTAAGTGTGCCACTCCCTCTATTTCCTTCCCCACTCCCTAATTTAGCTCTGACTCAAAGGCAACATATCCTCCCCGCTACATAAACAACTAGTCATGAGAAGGAGAAGAGGGGACCAACACCCTGGTCTCTCTTCCCTCTTTGAGCATCCATTGAGAAGTTTGGTAGGTTGGCTGCTCGACTACTTCCTGTTCCCACCGAGCCCTGTGTGTGTCTCCATTTCCTGTTCTGTGAGAATGCAGCAGGGGCAGAGACTGAGCCCTTCTGCATTCTCATAGTCGACGTCTTTAGTTTATGAGACTCATTAGTGTTTATCTCTCTCTCTCTCCCTCTTTATCTCTCTCTTTATCTTTCTCTCTCTCTCTATCCCCCAGGCCCAGGCGGTGACTCTAACCGTGGCACAAGCCTTCAGAGTGGCGTTTGAATTCTGGCAGGCTGCCAAAGAAGGTACGCATGGTCGCCCCCGACAACTGGAGAGGTGTGACGGCTGCCTCACATTCTGTGAGCGGAACCGCTCTCGTCCTCCCCTCCCTCCGTATTTATCCTGCCCCCCTCCCTCCTATTTCAATCTTTCTTCCTTTCTTTCTCTGTCAACTCCTCCTTTTTCACCCCCCCCCCCCCCCCCCACATATCACCCCCCTTTATTCTCTTCCTCCAGACGGTCTCTCCTGTTCTCCTCTTGCTGCATGTAGCCCTGCTCGTTCACACGTGCGTGGACGTGCGTTTCTCTGGGGTCTCAGCCTTTGACCCTTCCTGTGCCCCTGAGGTGCTGGGCTTGTGTTTGACCTGTCCACCCCTGTCACGAGGCCTCTCGCCCTCTCTCGCATGCTCACCCTGCCATGACGCGTGCACACACCCCGCACAAATATACACACGCACATTCATGCGTACACTCGTGCCTTTGGGTGTGCACACCTGTTATATACACACGCGCACGCACACACACACATACAGGAATGTTACTATTGATTGGGAACATCCCCCTGGAGTAAAACTATAAGCTGGAGAGGAAGTCTGCCTTGGTTTAGTAAAAGCTACACTTTATTAAAGACAACATGCTGCAAAGGGGCGTAGGCAGCGATGACGGAGGGATGACGGAGGGATGACGGAGGGATGACGGAGGGATGACGGAGGGATGACGGAGGGATGACGGAGGGATGACGGGGGCTGGTGACGTGTGGGTGGAGGGATACTGCTGTTGACAGGTGCTGGGAGGATGATGCAGCCTGGGGGCGGAGGTGGGTGGACAGGCTAGGACCAGTGAATTCAACACGGAAGAAATAGCTGTGGAAAGCTCTGAGCTTTCTTTTTAGGTTTTACATGTTGTTTGGTTATCCTGACTTGGTATCTCTTACACATGACTCTCTCCGGCTCACATTGGCACGTACACACCCAGAGTGCTGTAGAAGGGAGGAAGTGTCGCACGCTCATCCCTGCTTTCCCATGGGTCAGCAGAACATGTATGAAATGTACTGCACGTGTGACTTCTATGTAAACGGGACCTCCTGAGGCTGGGGATACACTGCATGCAGCATGTATGGTTAGGAGGGGCTATCGCACACACACACATAGCACACACACTCGACATGTCAAGCTCCTGACGGTTGACAACACTCGGGTCTGGAGCGCTTGTGGCCATCAATCTGGCCTGGCACCTGATGCCTCTTCCTCCATCAGCCTCCTGTTTTCTTTTCCTTGTCTGAACCTCCCTCCCTCCCTCCCTCCCTCCCTCCTCCCTCCCTCCCTCCCTCCCTCCCTCCCTCCCTCCCTCCCTCCCTCCCTCCCTCCCTCCCTCCCTCCCTCCCTCCCTCCCTCCCTCCCTCCCTCCCTCCCTGTTATTCACCGAAAGAGAAGGAGGAAAAATACATGTTGTGTGTGTGTGTGTGTGTGTCCGGGAGAGTTTGAGAGAGAGGCATTGACAGAGCGAGAAAGGGATATACAGAGTTGGGTGGGTGGCAAGGGATTTGGAGAGTGAAATAGGAAAGGATGGACAGCAGTGAGGGAGGAAGAGAGGAAGAGTGTGTGACAGCGACGGGGAGCTCCTGCGCCCCCCCCCCCCCCCCCTGGGGCCCCCTGACAGCCGTGTGTCTGCGCCATTGATCCCCTCTCACTGTGAGAGGCAAGGAGATGTTATTTATTCAAACCTTCACACGCGCACAACACACTAACACAACATGCTCTGCGCAATTTTTTTTTTTTTACTTCTCCTCTCCTCTGTGTTGTGTTTACCCAGCTTCCTTTGATAGCGTTTTAATTCGTGTGCATTTCCATTTTGTTTATTTAATATTTTCCACGAGATCAAGGCAACACGAGAGTGGCAGCGGGCTCCGCGCTTTCCGTGTTTGGCTCCGCGTCTCGGAAATGAATATTAAACAATCTTTTCTCCAGCCCCCTCGCCTCACTCCTCTCCTCCCCTTATCCCCCCCTTCCTCCGCCCCTCCTCCGATGTTCACCCCGAGCAGTCGAGGCGGCTAAACCCCTCTGATTCACGGGGCTCGCATTATCACCTTGTTCAAACACAATGGAGTTGATGAGGGAGGATGGAGGCAGAGCGGAGGTGTAGGGAGTGGCGGGGCGGTTTGCTGAGGGAAGGTCTCCAAGAAGTAGTGAGGGAGTTCTCCCGTGGCAAAGAGGGGAAAGACGGCAACAAAAATATACAGCCTTAGAGTCTACTCTGCCAGCTGCAAAGCCCCAAAGGATTGTGGGCAGGAGAAACGGGCGGGTGTTTTCCTTAGTTGTTTGTGTCTAGCTCACGCAGTACTACTGGAGAGGAGTCTGATCTACAAGCCCCCAAGCTTCTCATCTGGGCGCATGAGAAATGCAGTGTGCACTGAAAGATTCCAGACTGCGGCTTTGATGTAGACCGGGTGTAAACGGCAAACATCTCGTAATGGTGGGGGGTGGGGGGGAGGAAGGGCTTTGATTTGGAACCCATCCACCAGTGGTGGTCCACCTCGGGATGGTTTTGATGTTCCGACCGTGTGAGGGCTGAGGAGAACATGCCCCACCTACCGTGTAGCCGGTGTTCTTGAGGGATGGGCTGGGGGGTGTGCTTTTAATCTAATGCTCGGTTAATGGAAGCATTAGTTCCAGTGGGTCAGCTGCCACCTGGCCTTGAAGACTTTCAGACCTGCTCAGATACTCATGCTTGCCAAAGTGGCTCGTGTGTGTGTGTGTGTGTGTGTGTCCATGTCCATATCACAAGCATGTTAGTTGGAAACCCTTGTTGAGAGAGGAGGAGAGAGACCGAGAGGGGGAGACGGAGAAAGACGGGGAGAGAGAGTTATCGTAAGGAACAGGGAGGGGGAGAGAGAGAAAAGGAGAAGGAGAGAGAGAGAGGCATTTCTCATTTGGCTCTGTGGCCTGGCTGCTCCTCCAGGCCAGCTCCCAGCAGGAGAGGGTCTGGAGAGGACAGAGAGAGGGGGGCTCCATCAACCCTCTGTAGGGGTCTAGTTAGGGAAGAGAAATTGCCTGGCTGGGTCCTGGGGCAGGGCCCAAGTTACGTTTGGTTCTGCTGCCATTTAAATGGAGTCAGGTGGCTGAGCGGTTAGGGAGTCGGGCTAGTAATCTGAAGGTTACCGGTTCGGATTCCTGGCTCTTCCAAATGACGTTGTGTCCTTGGGCAAGGCACTTCACCCCTACTTGCCTCGGGGGGAATGTCCCTGTACTTACTGTAAGTCGCTCTGGATAAGAGCGTCTGCTAAATGACTAAATGTAAATGTAAATGTTCCACCTAACTGTTTGCTGTGTTGCAGAGCAGTTGTAATATAACTTTTACTGTTGGGCTCTTGAATACTTGAAGGAAGAAGTGGTGCACATCTATGCACACCTGTGACAAACATGGCCAGCTAGACAAACAACAGAAACGCCCTCTTTCCAGTGGCTGTGGACATAAATAAATGTTCTGTTAAGTTTCCACCCCTGACTCACCCTAGACTTGTGAAATGATCATTGGTGCACTGCCGTGTTCTGCTGACATACGTCTGCTTCGTGTCTTGCCTAACATGTCCCTCTTTTTCCACCCCCGCTCTCTCTTACTCTTTCATGCTTCTATTTCTCTTTCTTTCTTTCTTTCTTTCTCTCTCTATCTCTCTCTCTCTCTCTCTCTCTCTCTCTCTCTCTCTCTGTCTGTCTTTCTCTCCCTCGCTCCCCCCCTCTTTCCCCCTCTATCTCTCCCCCCCCCCCCCCCCCCCCCCCCTCTCTCTCTCTCTCTCTCTCTCTCTCTCTCTCTCTCTCTCTCTCTCTCTCTCTCTCTCTCTCTCTCTCTCTCTCTCTCTCTCTCTCTCTCTCTCTCTCTCTCTCTCTCTCTCTCTCTCTCTCTCTCTCTCTCTCTCTCTCTCTCTCTCTCTCTCTCTCTCTCTCTCTCTCTCTCTCTCTCTCTCTCTCTCTCTCTCTCTCTCTCTCTCTCTCTCTCTCTCTCTCTCTCTCTCTCTCTCTCTCTCTCTCTCTCTCCTCTCTCCTCTCTCTCTCTCTCTCTCTCTCCTCTCTCTCTCTCTCTCTCTCTCCTACCTACAGAGAAGGAGAAGCGGGTCAAGTCTGGCTCGGATGGGGAGGGAGCCAGCAGTTCCCAGTATGAGAGTTCTGCAAGCCTGGCCAGTCTGAAAGGAGGAGGTGAGTCATTCAATTCTTTTCCCCTGTACAGGGCCTCGTTCACACACCGACTTCACACCGAGTTCAGCTAGCTGCAGGTCGGGTCGCCAGGGTCGACTGCTTATCGCCCCAGGAGTCTCAGGTCGTCGCCTGGAGTGCTTATTATGGGATTATGTGCTGTATGTCATGGCCTGTCTGGTTTCGTTGTCCATGTTGCAAAGATGGAGGGAGGGATATATAAATACATGCCTCACGCTCCATTGGGCTGTTAGGGAGATTGGCGACCCTCGCTTCAATGAGTGAAGTCCTACCACAGGAAGCTGTGTTTGCATGAAGAGCCCACATTCTTTCAGGTTCCCTGCTCTGTGTTGAAGCCAGGGGTTTCCAGGACATAACTATGCATCGTTTCCTGCAGGAGTTGCAGAGCCCATCGGCTTTCGTTGCTCCATTTGTTGCTCTCTAGGCTGATGTCTTTTTTTGCCACCGGTCCTTCTCAACCTCACTTTCTCACTCCTATTTCACTCTTTTCCTGTCCTTGTATGGGTGAGGGCTGCTGATATAGTAAGCAAGCAGATCAAGCTTGAAAACACCAGCTTAGAGACAATGTTCCCATTCGGCTGGCCAGGTGGCCCCAAGCCAGAATGAAATTCCTCTGAATTCCCCCTGAATATCCGTTGACAGTCTGTTTACATGGATACAGGTCTGAATCTTGACGGTTTTGCTCCAGGGGAATGGAAATCCTCACTGTTCTAATAAGAACAGTCAAAAACAGACTCAAACTACTTTTCAGAGGTTTGATGTCCTGGTATTAAATATACCGTGTGAGCTGCACTCTTGGCTACGTTTCACCGTGAAATGCAGGGAAGGCTTAGGTCTTACACAGGTTAAGAGCTTTTAGAAGGTTTTAACCTATAAAAGAGTGATTGGGGACACATGGGCTTAGTTCCAAAACTATTCATGTGACCTTCACTTGTGTGGACCCAAATCCTCCTCACTCTGGAAGTCTGTCAAGCGATGGGTTTTTGTCATATGATTCAGCGCTATTCTGGTGACATGATACTCCCTTCTGCCAGCATCCTGTCTGCTGTCACAGTAGACTCTGTCGGTGTGTGTGTGTGTGCTTGAGAAAGAGCTCCTCAATGGCTGCTCTGCTCCCGGATGTAGGATCAGAGGGGCCGAGAATCCGATAGCCCCTGGCCCCCAGTTCGCCCCTCCATCCCTGGGTAGTTCAGCCAGACGCTGCCCTCCAGCAGTCCTTTCTTCCAGCTCCCCACCCTGGACAGAACTATGGAAACATTGTAGACACACACACCATGCACACGCACACCATCCTGCAGCTCAGACAGATATATCAGATGACTAATCACCGGCTGATAATTGCTTCCTCGGTGAAAGGCAAGATGCTGTAAATGTCAATGATGCAGTGTTGATGGAGAGACATCGCGCACAGAGAGGTGAGCCGCCGCGCGGAGCTGCTGAGCTCCATCATTGGATGCCGCTCGTCTGTCTGGGGGCCAGGCTTTGGGAGGGAGAGGTCGCCTCGGGATAGTGAAGCCCTCAGGAAGACGAGGGTGCTCACGGGACGCCACGAGAGGCCCCAGGGAAATGCAGAGAAGAGGTTGCGATGACTGACCTTGGTCTCCTCAAGAGGTGGAACCCAGCCTCACTGGGGGAGAAGGCCGCTGTAGGCACTCTCCTTCCCCCCCCCCCCACAGCCCTATTAAACAGCTGTGGTCGTCTCAGCAGCCCAGCCATTAGAGGCTATCTCATTACAGGCTAGTCATGTCTCCATGGTGAGGTGAGTGTGTCAGGGGGTTATTCCACGCCCACTCATCACTAAGTGACAGTCCACAGATGGCTATGCTGATGAGACACATTAGTGGGTGTGTGGGGGGGTGGGGCAGGTAATAAGGAGGGCTTAGGCCTCACCAGGCTCATAATAGCCCCTGTTTACGGTGTTAAACGTGCTGATGATCATGACTGGGATTGAGTAAACGGCTGTTGGAAAATTACGAATATTCTTGGTTTGGTAAAAAGCTTGAATTGGGGGGCAGTGTCTGAAAATGTGCGGTTTAGTCTCTTAACTATAGTGTGGTGTGTGTGTCCTGTGTCACAGAGGTGGCCACAGGGAACCTTCTGGACCTGGCGGAGGGGGCCAACATGGCACTAGTTCACTCAGGGAGCGAGGCGGACTCCTTCACGGTGCACAATCATGCCACAGAGAACAACAACATTGTCTGGGTAAGACCTGCACAGGCCTGATAAGAGCAGAGAAATGCATGTGCAGAACAAGAATTGCCTACAATACTGACAATAGATCCTCCTGGTTATGGACTAGGCATGGTGTTTTCACATGCAGCGGCTTTATGTACTGTGCTGGTGACTTTTGCCATGCAAGGGGACAATGGTGCATTGAAAAGAACCTGCCTTATCAGATCAGTCCACATAGCAGGGGAAGGTACGGGACACTACTGTATTGATAAACCTAGACTACAGGGCTGGAAGATGGGTTGGGATCAGAAGTGTGTGTCGCACACACACACTCATACATACACCCACTCCCCCCCCCAGCCCTACTACCTGTGACCTGTGGTCGTCTCAGCAGCCCAGCCATTAATGACTCCGAACTTCCTAGATGACACGCAACCCATACAATATGCCTTGTCCGAAATGAATAAATGTTGTTGCCTTTTGGTAAAGGCCCAAACCCCTCATCCTGCCATTTTGTTTTCCAGGAGCTTGAGGACGGCCTGGATGAAGCGTTCTCAAGGTGAGGGCTCGTGGTTGCATCTCTTCTACAGCCCCCATGAACCGTTTCTTCACAGCAGTTCCTCGACACAAGCTGTTCTGGAAATAGCCCAGGGGTTTGGCCTGGACTGGCAGTAAACGCTGCCACTCCCTCCTCATGGCTTACCGCTGAGCACTCCCAGGCCCTGGAGAGCCTGAAGGGTCTCGCTTTACAGGCCTCGGCACACCCTAAGTCATCTGCTGCCATGGCTGCTTCCACTGGGACTATTTCTTCTGTCTACTCTCCTAGGCCACACAGTGAGAGAGAGGGGGAGAGATTCCATTTGGTAACAAAACAGAGCAGTTTTTTTTTGGTCAAACATGGTCTCTGCTAAATACCGACCATTTTCCCATGTCTGTATATAACTACCAGTACCCAGATGAGGTTGTTAGACTGAGGGTTTGGGAAGCCGAGATGCAACTCTTAATGTGTATTTGTTTATATTCTCTTACCGCAGCCCTGAAGTAATGCCGTCTAATTCAACTCTTATCGGTGCTTTCAGTTTCCACGGCGCTGTTTAGCATTTCTTGTCAGTTAATTTGATGGCGCTTTATTTCTCTTTCTCCCTGCCTTCTTTCTCTCTCACTCTGTCTCCGAGTCACACTGTCACCTTCAGCAAGTTCTTTATACTCGCTGTAACCAGCCGCTAAGAGGCCATTTTAGGCCAGTTATCAGATGATTATTTGTCAGCTTGCAGTAATTACACCATGCACAGTTAATCTCAGCGGCCCTCATTAAGGAGGAGGCTCAAATGAGGGGTGAGGGTACATCAATTCAAGAAAACATTCAGGGGAGGAGATGAGGACCTGGTTAAAGCCTAAGTTCGTTCAAAGCAAGCTGTTAGCATGCTTTTCATGTAACCAGGATTTAACTTCAGTTGATCGTATTGTTTCATGGTGCAGCCAGACTGGTGTCAGCTAGGAATACTAATATCTGTCTCTTCCGAGTTCCCTGTCTGAAGCTTATATTTAACTGTAGGGGACATTTTGTCCACTGGAGTCACTTTAAAGGTGACAGGCAGGCGCAGCACCTTTTTAACAAGCTTGTGGCACCACTTTGCGTATGGATTTTCGAAGCCAAAAACCGACCGCAACACAAAAGAGAGCACCAGACCTCCCCCCCTTCTACACTTTGCTATTTATAAAGTGTGTGTATTGACAGGCTTATTTAGCTTTTGGTTCATGCTTGTTCTTTCCCCTCTCCTCCCCTGGGAGGAAGCGGGGTGGAATGGGGTCAGTCTTTTCCTCTGTGTTAGACGAAAGAGTTTTCTCAGGGAAAGCTTGTTTAATGGCAGTTGGGCTTTTGTCCCTCCAATAGGGTTGGAGCTTTTACAGTGTGGCACTACTGGGTGGCAGCACTCTGGACACACGCTCACCTGCCACCCTCCAGTCTGAGAGGTGGAGGGGACTCGCGACGACAGACTTCCTTTGTTCTGTGAAGGAAGAAAGCAACGCTTTTTCGTGGAGAGTCATGTTGTCCCTCTTGTTTGTTTTGATCCGTGGGACTTCTCAGCTTGAACCTGCATTGCTTTGTTTAACCCCTTTCTCTGTGTGTAGTTTAGTTTACTGGGAGCTGCATAGTATGCTTACATAACCCCCCGTTCCCTATACAGTCCTAAACAACAAGAGGCTGAAGTGAGGTGTTTTCACCATGACCAATGCTATGCAAAACCCAAATCCTGTTTGCCATTAGAGCGACTGCATTGCCATCTGCTGGCAGCCGACTCTTACTGCAGCATTCACCAACACACATCCAGTCCTGCCCCTTGTTGATCCAGCTGTGTGATTTGTCTGACTCTTTGACGTTTCCTTTGCACCCCTCCCAGCCGCAGTCTGGATAGTTTTGAATCGTACTCAGGTAATCACAAGATCATTTACTGGACACGCCATCCGTTGTGTCCTTCATTTCCCTCCTTCCTTAGTCACCATCCTCCTCCACTCGCACTCACCCTCACCCCCCTCACCTCAGCCCATCTGTCTCAGCATGGATGTTATATAGTACACACACGGTACATAGAGACATGGACAGATAAACAGTACATAACATTTTGGGCAGTGCCGGTCCTCCTATATACTTTCAACAGTATCTGAACCCTGTCCCATTCTCATTGACAAATATTCATATTTAGAGAGAATTTAGACTCGACGTTTTGCATTTTGTCTAAGATCATGACGTTGTCTCGTTATTTTCGTTGTGTGTTGTTCTGCCTCACGCCATCAGCCATTCGCACCCCGTTGTTGCCACGGCACTGAATGAGTGATGTCATGGTGAGCTGACTAGTGTTCATGTGTTAAGAGTCTGTCTGGTGTTAACTAGTTTAACTACCCATGCCTCAACATTTTCACTTAGATGTTTTCTATGAATAGTTCCTGATAATCCAGGGCTGACATTGTGTTTGTAGCTAGTCACACAAGTCATACATTAATCATCACTCTGGCTTGTTGGGGCTTCCCCCTTTCCAAACACGATTGAGTTTGTGAAAAATAAAATTCAGTCTCTTAACATAGTAAATTATATACCTTTTTTCTTGTGTTCCACAGACTCGCTGAGTCTCGCAATAACCCCCAGGTCCTGGACATTGGGGTAAACCCTCAGGACTTGAACACTGAAGAGTGCCTGTCCCCTAGCAACTGGGACAAAACAGACGGAGACAATGCTGAGAAAGACGACATGTTCGGCTTCTAAAAGGAGAAAAACGAACGCAGCCACGGAGAGGAAGAAGAGAGGGAGAGTGCAGGAATCTAGAGAGATGCGGATGAAAGGAAGAGAGGCGATGAGGGAGACTGGTAGCATCAATGGTGTTTTGGACTTGATCCCTGCTGCAGACCTCATAGTGTTGCCACCTGGTGGCTGAGGAAGTTATGGTGTCTAACTGACCAAGGGAGGCCAGAACCTGATGGCCCCAAGAACTCAAACCAAAGCAATATCAACTCAATGTGTTATTTGTTTTCTTCATCAACCATACCATCATCATTGTGTTACAGTACACAACAAATTAAATGTCATTTTTGGTTGCCCACTGTATGTTATGCTATGTACTGTCTGTATTTTAGTACACCAAATTATGTATATGTATGTATATAAACAATAGGGAGGTGGGGAGGAAAGGTTTATCATTAAGGCACCATTTCACATGGATACATCAACATGGATTTAAATGTCAAGACATCCCTGGTCAGGTGTGATGTATAACTTCCAGAAGGGTTTTGTTGTGATGTTTCCATTAGTATCTGTGGATGGAGTTGTGACTTACTCAAAGGGACAGTGTCACTGGTGATTGATGTGAAGCCAGTGAGTAAAGCCAAAAATGAGCAGGGAACAAATGTGGTTTCTGTCATCTGCTCTGGGCTCAGTGGTCTGCCTCTTGGGCATAAAGGCTTTAAGAAAATGTACTCGCAGTGTGCAGTATTGTATGACTATTAATTGAGTGTGTGGACATGTGTGTTTATGTGTATAAAAAAAGACAATCATATTTTTTTCTATTGCAAGATCTATTTTTGCACTCTTCATTCCTATCCAAAGCACATAATTTCATGTTGGGGGAAAAACATTAATTTACCATCAAGCTCACTATACTGTATGTACCATTGTTTTGTTTGATAAGGTTGCTAACAAATATTTGACTAGTTAACATCATGGGGGTGGGGCAAATGTGGGTTGATGTTTTTGATAAGATCAGTGTTACTTTTTACAATTTTGTTACAGTTTGAAATTAATTTAAATACTTTCATTGAATATGTTGCACCCATATACGATAGAATTCAATAAAAATATATAAGTGCGTCCCGTGAACCCCAAAAAACAAATTTTTGTCTGACGTGAATGCGTTTCTGTTCAATGACAGGCCAATAATTTGATGACGACAGTTACAAGTGCATGGTGGAGAACTAGCAGTTCAGCATAGTAATCGGTAAGTTAAAATGTGAAATGTACATGACGCAATATACAGTAAGTTCATGCATTTCGGGACATACTTGATATTACCCTAACTCTTTTCTATTCATATTGACTGAATGCAAGCCAACGTTAATATAGCGAACACTGACGCAGCTAACAAAATGTCTCACAGTGTACATCAACTTAGCCTGTTAACGCTACCAAAATAGTTCAGTTTCAGGCTAATTATGCAGGGCCGAGGTAATTGATGTAATTAACAGGTGTTACCGTACTATCAAACCCCTTTTAGAGTGATCTATAACCTGGATGACACGTGTCAAATTGACACGTTATTCTGGTTTTAAGTCTAGCTAGCTTAAGCTTATTTACCGGAAGCGACAGAAAAGCATGCTCTCGTGTAGACATAAGCTACAGTAGGGAGTAGGCGTAGGTGTTATGTTTTCACATAAGCTACTGTGGGTGAGCAGATCCGACTAGAATCAAAGTGAATTGCATCACATGTATATGTTTTCAAGGGAGCAGAAAGAAGGCAGACGTCGAAAATGAATCAGCCAAGCTCTTCCAGCTACAGAGCCAGACATGTCTTTAAGAGACCATGGGATGAAGACTCTGATTCGACCTCTGATGACACTTTAGAGACTCCCGTCAAAAGGACCTACAATTCAGGAACTGTCTTCCCAGACAGTGTGTGTGTTCCTGCCTCCACTTCTGTTCCCCAAACAATACCACCTCTTGAGAAGAATTCAGTCTGGGATGGGGGATATGACTCTCCATGCCTTAGTGAGGGGGACATAGTGTCAAGCAGTTTATCTCCACATCATTCACAGGTCTCTGAGAGCCACAAGTCGGATCCTGAGGAGGTCACACTCGATCTGGGCTTTGACTGTGAAGCTGAGATCATGTACTTGAGTCCTGTCATAAGAAGAGGCTCTGATGAGCTGAACACCTTCAAACGAAGCTATCAGAGTTTTGATGATGAAGACTGTCATCAGAAACCCAGTGGGTCTAGTCAAAGTCTTGAACAGGGGGCTGGGTATAGAAGGGGGAAAGAAGAGAACAAGGGAGAGCAAGACAAAAATAAAAAAATTGACAAAAGTTACCTTTTTATGGCCGGCATTAAGGCCTGTAGAGTGGGAAAAAATATCAGGGATTCATGCCTTCAGCCCCTGGACACATCCAGCCCTCTGATTAGCAGGAGAGAGAATATGCCTAGTCTGCTATCCTGTGTAGAGGGTAAGCCCCTACTTACCCCTAACACCAACAAGAGCCAAGCTGAAGTGTTTGAACAATATTCCTCCTTTACGTTAGAGGACTGTTCTTACAGCTTGTTTGATACAGGAGAGGGTACGGAAGGTACTGTTGGTGGTCCTAAGAGTGCCACAATGGCACCTAGGGCCAGAGCAGTTTGTGCTGAGACCAATGCAGGTAAGGGGTGTGGTCTTCCTTCAGTCCAGAACTGTCCAGTCTCTTCTGTAGATAAAAAAGTTACCATGGAGATGAGCAAAAGGATCACCAGATCTATGCAACCACGGGTAAGGATTCTGAACCCCACAGATATATGGCATGTTCAATGTCTTAATTTTAAGAGTTTTCATAATAGATGCTGTTTTTTTATTCATATACAACTGTTAAATAAATCCAGTATTTTGTTTGCTATTTTTTCAGATTCCATCTCTGGTTCAGGCAAAGTCTGAGAGAGTGGCTCCAAGCCTGAAAAGTAACAACATCAAGCCAGCACTTAACATCACTCAACCCCAACCGAAAGAGATCAAGACAGTTACAACTCAGCTGAAAGCCATCCCTGTACAAAACAATTCTGTACAAAAAACTATCCAACCAGGCCAGGCTGACCAAAGACTGGGAAATGTTAACCAACCACCCAACGAAACTACCAATCCAGTACCAAAACAAATTACTGAGCCATTATCAAAACAAATGACCAAGCCTGTATCGAACCAAACGGCCAGGCCAATACCAAAACAAATTACCAATCCGGTACCAAACCAAACAGTCAAGCCGGTACCAAAACAAACTATCACAACGGCACAAACTCAGCCTAAAGTCAAACTACCTCCACCTGTACTAGAGGTCAAGGAAACCCAGCCAGCTGTAAACAAAGGAGTCCCAAAGAAAAAAGTCATCCAGAAAAATAGAAGGGTGGAAATGCTACCTCCAAGGTATAGTATATTCTGCAAGACTGTAGTTTGTGCCTAATGTCATCCTGTTAATCACCTCCAGAGGGAGCAATTTGATCATTCATTTGTCCACAGTCAAATCTCCCTCTATCTCAGCGACAACAGAGTGTGTATGTTCTTTATTGCCTGGCAAAAGTAGATCTGTGATTAGAAACTGGCTTCAGATTGTTTACTCCATCACTGTCAGATGAGTATGGTGGATAGAGGAATGTTGATCTGGAATGTTGGACTAGGGAGGATAGATGTCCAGTCTGCCAGATGGTGGCTGTCTTGTCTGTTTCAGGCCAGTGATCAGAGAGGATTTCCTGCAGCAGCAGAGGAGGTACTATGTGGGGACAGTCAACCAACATAATGAGGAGAATATGAATGTAGACCAACGTTCAGTAAGAGGTACTGAAAATTATTATTCAACGCATTTCAATGAAGCGCAACACAATACAAAAAATAGAAATAATCAAAATACAGGCTAATCATTGCAGAGCACGAGTTTGTGAAGTCTGCATGTGAAAGAGTGTGTGTTTGTGGTATTTGCAGGGCTAATGCAGGAGCTTCTCAACCTGATGGATACATTGGCAGCTCAAGGACCAGGCTTCAATGGCCAGCCATGGCAGCACCCCTCTGACCTCACCTGCAGGTACATACTGTGTGTGCTCTTAGAGGTGAGATGCATCCAGTGAATAACTAATTTCATATTGGAATATAACTTGTTTTGTTCTGGTTTTAATAGAAATTACCGTGTGGGCTTTGGTAATATAATTCCAAGGTATACTTTGGTACAATGGAAGAACAAGAGCAACTTTTATCACAAACGCTTTGCCAAGGTCCCTCTCTTCTTTGAGAGAAGTCCAATTCCTTAAACTGGATCATAGAAGAGGAACAGTGGATATAATCTTCGATCAAAGTTTGCCCTTTTCTTCCTCTTCTGTTCATGTCGTTATGCTTTGTACACTAATTTCAAATGTATTTCTGCATTGCTTTGAGAAATCAAAAGGATGTTATAATTAAAAGAATGTTATGTATAACTAATAATTTTATAATCAAAGGGGAACTAAATTTAATTGACGTTGACATTTCATATTGTTTCAAGTTATTTATCTTGCAAAGTCAAGCTGTTAATGAGAATAAAGGTTACATTATACTTGTTGGCTGTGTGGAAGGCCAAAATTGACTTCTATGGGGCTTTCTCGGTGTTTGTTCATTGTTGGAGAGAGCTTTCCTCTGTCTGCAAAATAAACGTGTTTTCATTGGATTCATTCCTTGACTATTAAGATTGGATTGTTAGTATGTAAAGTTTCTGTAATAAAATGTATGGTGAATTATATCGGTCTCTTTTGATCATTGTTATAGGATGGGACATTTTGTTACAGAAATTTTAATAATGTTTTGAAAATTGTATTTCTTAAAAAAAGTGTTTGGAAATATGGTATTTATTAAACTGTACAGTAGGCTACTAGTGCTCGTATATGCGTAGTAGCAGATTGCTACCCGCGGTGTTAAACATCACTGAGAAAGATCTCTTCCGTGAACCTCTTGACCTCGCATTGCACCTGTGAGTGTTTTTTGAAATTCCTCTTGCGGTGGACTACGAAAAAAGTCGTAAGTAAAAGCTTCTTCATTCAGAAAGCGCTACAGATCACATGTATTAACTTGCATTGAAACTCAAGGTAAAATGTAGGAAGATAATGTGTTTAACTAATTAGAAAAGTAGCTAGCCACATCCTCATGCACTGCACGGGCTTGTCGGTACTAGTTGCAACATTTTGGGCCCACTTAATTCTGCTGGAAAGGTATCCGATTTCCTCAACATAAGCCTGTACTTAACCATTAACTGTACTGTTGTCAGTCAATGGCAAATTCCAATTCAACTTCACATCTTCATTTTCCAGGACAGTCGAGAGGATCCTGACTTCTTGTTTCTTTTACGTCGTTAGCTAGCTACTTGTAGTCTAAGCTTTGTTTGGTTAAGTTCTCTGGCCTTGTTATTTGGCGGGATGGAGAATGCTAGCATAGCTAATAGTATGAAAACAATTTCTCATCGACTTGGTGTTGAGAAATCAAGTTATGAAAATGGTAGCCATGGGCACTTGAGACCCCTGTCTGTGTATGCCAGGAGGATGGTATCTTGTGGAAATGGTCAGTCAAACATCAACCATTTGTGGGAAAATTCAAATCCATTTTGCAACTTGAAAATAGAGATTGTGACCAGTAGTGATTCCAAAAGTCAGAAAAGGCGACTTGATGACTCTTGCCTTGATGATACTTATGAGACTCCTGCTAAAAAGCTCTGGAACCCACAAAATACTGTGTCCCCAGATCTTGCATGTGTCATAGATTCCTGGAACCCCCTTCCAGAAATACACCAAGCCTCATCTGGCCCTAAAACGGTGTCATCAGGTGTGAAGAATTTGGTAGTAGACCACGAGGAAGGTAGGACACCAGGTTCAGGGCTCAGCGTTAAGCATGTTAAAAGTGAGCTCTCAGGGGTGTCAGATGGTAGACAGGGGGGTATGCTGCCAGGCAGTTTATATCCAAACCCACTAGAGTTGGATCGAGAGAATGTGGCACTGGACCATGGTACTGCCTTTGACTGTGACATTGACGATATCATGTGCCTGAGCCCCATACACAGTGACAGCAGCAGCAATGACAGTATTGATGATTTAATCTCAAGCTGCCAGAGCCTTTATGAATATAGCAATTCTGACAAGAAGGCTGGTGGCCAAAACTATTCTGTCTTAGATCAAAGTTTGCTAAAAGAGTCCGCCCAAAAGCAGGGTCTGGTGAAACAGAGGGCAGGGGAACAGAAGAGGTTTCTTGGTGGTGAGAGCTTTTCTGGGTCCTTTCTGAATGCACTTAGAGAACAAAAGAAGGATGTGTGTGAGGCAGAGACACCTCTGCGGCCCCAGGCCTTCTCCAGCAGCACTTTGGTCAGTGTGAGAGCGAAAGGGGTGCAGCTGCTGGCTGCTCCTTCACTATTGGAGGACAGAGTGGAACGGAAGGCTCCCTGTCCCCTGGAACCCAAGAAAGGCCAAGCTGAGGTGTGTCAGCAGCACCTCTCCTTCAGCCTGGAGGACTTCCTCGATACGTGTGGGGCCTTGTTGATTCCAGTGGAGGGTGCAGAGGAATGTTTAGATGGAGCCACAGGGGAGGTTTGGAACATAGGAGACCCTTTACTCCAGTCCTCAGTTTGTCACTGTAGCACAGACCCACTCGTAGAAGTGTGTGATGAGAGAAGTGAGGGAAAGGAGGAGGGGAAGAACAAGGGAGGCGTGATTAGTTCAGCCCAGGAGTGGCAGGTGGAGGAGGTAGCTGTGGAGACGAGCTACGAGACTACTTTGCCTCTGCAGGTCCAGGTAAAGATATCGGAATGACTGGCTGACATAGAAAATTCTTAAGATTTACTTATGAATTTGATCAACATTTCCTGTTGATAAAATCTAATGTCTGGCTTCACAACCAAGCATTTTTTAATTGTTTATACTTGTTCAGGTCAGGTCGGTGGTTGTGGTTCCCGACCTCCAGATCAGCAACAAATCACCAACTCTTCAGTCTCCACCTAAACAGAATGAGAGCAAAAGCCCCCCTCAACCCAGAGAGGTCCAAAAGAAGACCCAATTTCAACACAAAGAGAGCAACAAAAAAGACCGGAAGGCCACCATGTCACGGTACTGATCTGTGCATTCATCCAGTCAGCGTGAAGTCCTCTTATCACCTCTCGATAGAACTCTATTGCCATGTCAGCTTTCATTGGATAACTTTGTTGACAAGGCATTGAATGGTAAAAAGGTCACCTGTCTCTTCAAATATGCCTTGCCCAATGCCCAAAGCAATGGGATTTGGTAACTGAATGAATGATACAACAAGCTGCTTAGCTTGGCATCAAATACAGTTTTAGGGATTGGCAGTCGGTGGGACACACAAGGCATATCTATATTGTTGGACGAGGGTGGATGTCTTGTCTGTTCCAGGCCGGTGGTGTTTGACAGCGAGAAGGACTGGCAGCATGAGAAGAGGGTCTACGTGGACTCAGTCACCCGTCACATGAAGGAGAATGTAGGGGTAGGACAAGGTACTGTGTGAGGATCAGAGTTGGGTAATGTTACTTTTTAATCTAATTACAGTTACTAGTTACATTTCTTGTAAAGTAACTAGTTACGTTACTTGCTGTAGAGATTAAGGCGTAAAGTTACTTTTGCGTTGCATTAAGAAAAGTATTTTATTTCTAAGACAATTCACCTTGGTCACTCTTATGCACTGAAGGCACATTTAATGGGTTGATCTCAGCAATAGCATATATTCTACTGAATATTCAGTGTCACTCGGATATAACACGATCAGTCCTCATTATACAGTAAAACGGATCAAGGTAATCCACCATAATGAAAATCAATATTTGCATTAAGTTTTTGTATCAAGAAACTCTGTAATTTTGTAAAATGCCAGGCAGAAGTCTAGTAGTTAGCTCTACAATTTACCGGGCTAGGTCTAGGAGCAAAACTAGTTAACTATATGGTAGCAAAATGGTGTTCACTTCACTTATGTACTGAACCAGGCTATTTTACTTACTGTAATATAATCCTAAACCTCTGCAACGATACAGCGACGCATCAGACAAGCTTGAGTTAAAATACATTATTTAATGTGACATTACGTAGGCCTACTGTACATGCAAGTCTTAAATAACTATTTAGCTGTTCGGCTCCATGACGCCGGGTAAATTGGGCTCGTGAGACTGCTCACCAAAAGAAGAAGGGGAAGCAGTCTAGCAGATTATAACTAGAGAGGGTACAATTTCTGTGGAAATTGTAGGGTGTGCTCGCTTGCGTCGGTTGCAGGTGGGTCCGTCCCCTTAAGTTTTTTCCCATCTAGTGATATTTTCAAGCATTTAGCCTACTCAAGAACCCCCCTTGAAACAAGCGAACCCCCTTTGAAACAAGCTACTGTAACAACGTTGTCACCGGCAGTATTTCAGATGCAATCGCGATTCAAACAGTACCATCTGCCAACTGAAAAGAACAATGGTTGTGCTCCCCGAAGGCGTGAGCACACCCAACTAGGTACCTAGCGAAAAGTAACCTCAACTTTCCTTGACTTTTAGCTACATGCAGAGGGCTTGCAACCAAAAGACTAACTTGAGTAACGCTTACTTTTTTGAACAAGGAACTAGTAACGGATTCATTCAATTAAATAATTAACGCGTTAAGTTATACTCGTTACCTAACAAAAGTAGTTTGACTACTGACTACAATGTAACGCGTTACTCCCAACACTGGGAGGATCTCCAATTATTTCAACAGTCTACCCAGACCTCCAATAGCCCTGAAACCTGATGATGTTGGAATATGAGAAGTGCTGATTGTGTGTGTGCAGGGGTGATGACAGAGCTGCACAACCTGATGGACCATGTAGCACACCAGGGACCAGGCTTTAATGGCCAGCAATGGCAGCACCCATCTGACCTCACACGCAGGTACATGTTGTAGTGGACTTGTGTTTGTTTGTGTGCGTTAAGAGGTGAAATGCAGTTCGTGGACGACTGTGAAGACTAGCTTTGGCTTTGTATGCATTTTTGTTGCAGAAATTACGAAGTGCGTTTTGGCAATGAGGTGCTAAAGTTCAGTTTGGACCAATGGAGGTATCAGAGCTACAGAAAACATAAGCGCTTTGCCTTGGTCCCAAAGCTTTTCAAGAGGAATACAAAATATTAAGTCAGAGAAAGCCTGACCAAACTGTTCTTAAGTTGGTTTAAAATGTTTAAAAATTATAGCACTTATCTCTCTTTTTTATGAAGACCCTGGCAAGAGACTGTTATTAAAAAAAAAAGAATCGTGAAGAGGGCTGCATTTGCAGTTATGGCAGGACCGGCACAACTGTTCTTATCTTTGCTGTTTATTATGTTTGTGGTTTTTCTTGCATGCGTGAAATGCTTTTTGGAAGTTATAATATTATGTTAATATTGATTGCTGTGTGAGTTGATAAATATTGCAGATTTAGTTATTATTATTGTTTGTTTGTTTTGTTATTGTGCTTTTTAAGTCATGCGCCAGTGCCTCCCAATTTTCCATAATCTAGCAAAATCCAAGATCCATGTGTCAAGTTTACTTTACGTCTTTCTAATATATTAGCCTGGCACATTTTGCTGGTGTTTGATATATCTCTGGTCAGACAACTCTTCATAGGACACACTTAAAAATATTAAACCATTTAAAAAAGATTGAGTCCTTTCTATTAGTGGAAATGAACAGAGCTTCAGTTTGAGGCAAACAACGTACAGTATATGCTTCCTGCAGGTTTTTAGTGGAGTAATTTAAGTGTTTTCATTACTGTACCTGGAGTTGCATGCACAGGCTGTGACATTTGGCTGGCTCCTGTCACAACCTTGCATCTTCCAGTTTAACACACCTTTGTTCCAGCTCCTTCTACAGTGCTTGTGGAGTGAACTTCGCTTCCTCACGGAACTCGTATATAGTTTAATTAATATTTCAATATGTCCACAGTCCCTATACAGTCGCAGGTCCAGTGCACTCTGTTAAACGCCTTGCAATGCCAGGCGCAAGTTAAGCATAGTGAAAAGAAAGAGGGTCATTCATTATGTAAATACATGTCTTATGTAAGCCTGGAGTTCTTTAACTGGAAGGTATTTTTTCCAGCCCTGCCCCACAAACATAAAGAGAACCTCTTGGTAAACAGACCTCTCAACATTCATTCTTCTGAAGCTGAAAAAGATGCAAATGCTGGATTTTAATTAATTAGGTTTTGAAGTGGACACAACTCTAATGTCATGACTGGACAGTGGACACACGTGGCATTCCATTTGCACACACACACACACAAATTTTATCCTGAAATTCCAGGATATGTTTCAGTGTTCTAATGTGCTATGTTCACATGTAGAACAGCAGTGCTGTTTCTGACAGGCCGGAAGGGCCTGTGCTCAGTCTGTCCCTGCCTCTCTGTGGTCTCATTAGAACTGCAAATGTGTGCCCACCTCAGGCATTCAACCCCTAACCTCAAGGTATCAACATATAGTTTTGTATGTTTGTGTATTTGTGAGTGTGTTGACATTTGCTTGCGAGACATGTTGAAAGCTGGAAGTGGAATTGTAAGTGGAACCAAGAGAATATGTCTGTGCACTCTCTCCCTGGTCTGTATTTTCACTGACTATGCAGCTGATACTGCCTCAACTGTGTACGGTATCTGCTAGTGCGGAGTGCAATTAGGTGTGTTGTGTGGGGGGGCTGTGTATTTTGGAAGCTATGAGCAACTGATGTAGCCTAGATCTCACCAGCATGACCCGTGTCCTTTGAGTAATGTAAGCTGTTAAAAGTAAGGCTGTCTCTACAAATCCACTGCCTTCCTGTCTCAGCCCAGTCATCCAGAAGATGTGTGTGTGTGTGCCTCGTGAACACATGCTGTGAAGACTGCTGTGCACGTGCCTGGGAGACGGTAGCTACCCAAGCGACGATCTTGCATCTGACATCACGTGCGCGATCCTCCTAGCAACGTGAACGTCGTTTTTGTTTATCTAATGCCTTTCTGATGATCTGATTATCAGAGTCCTAAAGCGAGAATGCTCCAGCTGTTACGTTTGCCAAACTGTCCAAATGAGGTTTGATAGGAGAATATCTCACAATGAGTTGTCATCAAGTCACTGAATGCCCAACTTTCTATCTTTCCTGTGTGGTCAAGCGGTACGTGTTGGGATTGGTCTTGTATTGACACGTTGGAGAGATCTGTAAATGTAATCTACTGTGGAATTTGAGCTCATAGCTATTTGTAAGGCTCTAGTGTGTAAGGCCTGTCTTTCTGTCTTTGTGAATCTAGGCACGTTTTGTATTCAGATTGCTGACTCCACATTAAATGTGGTTGCTTGATATCGTGTTGTTTGGATATTTATTGACTAGAATGAATCTGGAGGCCTGTCAGAACTCTGAGAGCAATGAGGGGGGATATTGCATGTGGTTGGCTGGCGCTGGTTCCTGACAGTTCTGGTGAACATTTTCAGCAATGCATTATTCAAGAAGGGAAAGGAGATGTCTGCGTTCTTAAAATGTCAAGGCCTAAGTCCCTCCATTTCAAGTCCATCCAGATCCCCTTTCGAGACAGACACTTTATCTGAATATCTGAAAAGTAAATGTTACTTGTTTAAACCAAAGTAGCCACACAGTACATTCCTGTCATTCTTATGTCAACATGTATAGGAAGTGGACCAGAACAGTATTGAGAGGAAAGCAGAAAAGTCTTTGGGGAAAATGTTATATTATTTTATTAAGCATACACAAGTTAGCATACACCATATTCTTCATAATAGAAATTGTGTAACCTTGTGCATAATAATAGAACCATGCTAGCCCTCTTTAAGCAGTGACTGTTGTATATGTTGAACATTGAATATAAACAGGATGGCATTGATAAAGCATTTCATGTTTTTTTAACCATGCTTTTTTGTAAATCTCTCTTTACAGTGGTAAAGTTCCCACAGTTATGAGGCCTACATCATTACGGATCGCTTTAAATATAAAGAAATACTTCTACCATGGTTCTTTGAATGCCAACAATGATTACCAGTTTGTCTTTACTTTATGTACAATACAAAACCAAAATGAATGGGATTATAATCCCATCCCAAGCTTTCTGTTATTTCAAGAGCAAAGCAACTTCTCAGGGAAATGTTTTGAACAACATAAGAAACACGTCCAAAAACCAAATGACTCAGCATCATAAAAAGGTAAAACACGACCACATTGGAATGTTGAGTTCTTACAGTCTTTCATATATATTCTTTCTTTTGAGAAGACAAAAGTCAACGAAAACAATGTTCACTTGCAGCCTAATTGCTGTATATCTCCTTGGCATCTCCCAGTAACTGTAGAGGCAGGTGAAGGTATCGTGTCATACTGTACACATTCTAACAGGTGGGGGTCTGCCCAATGACTTTAATCCAGAAAAAAAGAGAGAAGACTGAGATATTGTGGTGTAGCAGAGAGAGTAACCTCTGCTCAGATGACTAGGCCTGTGTGGGCTCCACATACTACATGACGTTAGGACGATCTGGCACCTCCTCTAGTTTTGAAACCACTAGACAAGACCCCATGATTTTTGTGACACCTAAGGCCACTCTTTGGGCGTGGCACAGGAAGCACAACCTTCTCGAGTCAACCAACAATATGTCACCAACCATGTTTACAAGACAGACCTGGTGGCTTGGCGCTGATCTGTGAAAAGTCTCGTGCATTGGATGATGATGCCTCCTCAGTGCAGGTCTGCAACCGTCTGCACGCCACAGAGCGAGCTTAGACACGAGCTTGGCAGCATAACAAAAACATGGTTTACATTAGCCCTACATTTATGCCTGCTCTTAAAACAGCCACATAAAATGCTGTATTTACAGTTGCCACCAAGAACAGCAAACCATAATCCAAAATGATTATAATACACTAAATTAAGAATGAGCTTCATAGATCTAGGATATAGATACATAAATGCTTCATTAACAATGCCCTTGCACCCTCACCGTACAACTCTGAGTAAGGGGATGAGTTCCAAGTTGCCGAAACCAAGATTAAAATGGAAATACTAATTGAAAACTTGAAGTTGGTGTATGAAATCCGTTGGGGTTCCATTGAAAGATTGAGCATTAGCAACCTACAGGCATGGCCACAGTTCAAAGAAATTATCCTGGGAGATGATCATCATTATCTGTTACTGAGTCGACAGATGCCCATCGATCGGAGGAAGGGAGGGAGGAAGTGAGTTGTGAGTATGGATGGCAGTCGTAACCTTCAGCACCAAACTTTTCTAAGAGCTGCTAAGCACTCTGGGTAATGCAGCAGAACAGTGCTTGGAGACCTCACTACTAGAGCTGGTCCTCAGAACAGCGATGCGTCGGTGGTAATCAATCAGATAGGCCTGTTCACCTCTCTGCTCTTCCTAGCTCTCTCGCCCTGGCTCCCTTCACCTCCCTCTCTCACTCCCACTGTCTCTACTTAAAACCTGCTCTTGTCCCTGACATGAATCAGCGCGGATTAGAGAAATTGAACCAGAGTTCTTCCACTCTTTCTCATTAAAGGTGGAAGTGGAGCGGGAGAGAGGGAGGGATAAGAGCCATTGCATTAGTCATTGTTCAGCCCACACCCAGCCCCTCCATAACCTGTTTCCCCCCCCCCATCTTCACCGCCTGTATCTCTGTTTTCCCTTCTCTTTCTCCCACACCCAGGGTTAATCGTCAGCACAGAGTGCGGTCTGTACAAGAAGTGGTAGAACTAGCAGGTGTGTGTCTATGGTTTTGCACAGTGAGACATGGAAAGCGCGAATGGATGTGATTAGTAAAACGGCATATCCATTCAGTCTACTGAACAAAATGTATGTCCATTATGGGTGTATCATCACTGGATCATTCTCCATATTTTCGTTTTTTAAGGACGGGATAGAAAAAAAACTTGCTTCACCTTCCAGTCTTTTTAAAGCCATCAACCCCCCCCCCCCCCCCCCCCAATCAAACAGCTTCAGTACAACATTAGAATGTTACAGAAATGTAGTACGTTGAAAGCAGAGCAGTGAAATCTAAATGCAAGTTTTTCAAATGAAAGGACTTTTATAGTGCCCTTCAGCCATTAATACAAAACTGACACCTTCAACTAAAGACACATTTCTTCCACCTACTGGCATTCCTGCAAACCAGCTAATAAGAATGATATAAAAACCTATGTACACATTGATCTGCCTAAGAATTTTTCAAACAGCATCAATACATTCAGTTTTCTCCATCAAACCTTCTAATTAAGAGACTTGAGAAACACGTTTTCATGTTTGTTCTTAATCACTTGACCATGGTTGTTCACAGATTACAATATTAAAATAATGAAACGGTTACAAATCGGGTTTTTGTTGTTCCATCCTTTTAACTGAAATAGAAGTTTACGGTATTTTAAGGCAGTACTATTTGAATCAGCCCTCAAACACATTCTTCCTTGTCTTTTTTTCAAGTCATCCCACTTTGTCCTGGTCCACCTTAAGGGGTTAGTGGGTGGGCTGATTGGCCCATAGTGGTACTGAACAGTAGTCCATAACACTGTCCACCAGTTGATGATATCAGATGGGACTGTTGCAAAGGGATTTATGGTTCGGAGATACATTAAAAGCAACCTGTCACATAGACAGTATACGTTATGAATGTTCAGGACAGCAACTATGACGCTTAAAAAAGAGGCTTGCATTGAACTTAACGTGCCCACAACCCTCCCTGCCTCTTCACCTGTTTGTAGGGTAAGAAATGTGGCGTGTTGGTGGGGTGAGCATGAGCCAAGCATGCTGGGATATGGAGTTTCGGTTGACAGCTACAGGCACTGTCCTCGAGGTGCTCCTTTGGTTTGTGAGACACCTCGTTTACCCCACCCATCCCTTCACTCCACTGAGGACTGTTATTGCTGACACAGGAGAGGCCTGGATAGCCCTTCCATAAAGACTGAGTCCAGTTCTCCCTAGATGTGAGTCAGGCCTCTCACAAAGAGTCTAACGGGGGGAGGGGGGGGGGGGGGTTGTCGGAGGGGCGGTGTCGTCTATTTCAGATATACAATGGCACAGCGTCACGCCTTTCAAAGTGTGATGGTGAAGACGAGTCAACTGAGGAAAAGTATACACGTCTAGAATATATATCTTTTTTGTACATGTATAGGCTATGACTGTATGTACTGTAACACATATCAGTGTAGAAGATCACAAACAAGAGAAAGGAAAGTCTTCTATTTGTAAGGGATCAGTGGATGTAAAAAGGAACATACACAAATATACAAATCAAGGTTCTGCATCATTAAGAGCACTGTCTAGGTACCAGATTCTTCCGTCAAGTGTTCCTCATCTTCCCCGCTGTCAGAGTTAACAAGCTTTGATTCTCAGATGAATAAAGTCTCCCGCTCCACTGGTGTCTGTCTGGTGTCATCTTTTGATCTCTCTGTGCCGTTCCTGCCACCACCGCGCCTCACACCCTCCTAAATTAGCCTCCCGCTATCTGGATTCCCCCAAGACGGAACCCAGCGCTCGGAATGAAAACCGTTCTCGGGGGATGTCGAAAGATTTTTTTGCTGCAGGAAGAAAGAGACTAAGGGAGAGATCTATAAAATGGATACCTTTGCAGTTAGAGAACTACACTACCTCAGGGTTGTCCTTCTCAAACCGCGAGCGATAAAGAGAAAAATAGTACGACAAAGTGACAGGCAGTGAAAACACAATATCCACAGTGTACATGACAGCTATAACATGACCCAAGTAGCTACGTGGAAAGGCGAGTTTCCAGTCTAAGCTGTACAGTAAATCGATCAGATGAGGAAGATAGGAGGATAGAACCAAGGTCGTGGTGGTCCTGACGGAGGTGGAGCAGGTGGGAGTTCATTAAAACAGACAACTGTCATCAGTGCTCCAGCCTCGACCACGTGCACACCCCCTCGCGGCGTGTTCCTGTTCATGGCTAACACGCTGAGAGAGAGGGTCTCTGACCCTGGTTGTCTGTATCCCCCCAGCTTGCATCAACTCCAGCTGGGCCTGTGTGGCCCTTACTCCCCCTGTAGCCTGCTGGCAGTGATAAGGCTGGTGGAGGATGCAGGCAGGTAGAAACCTCAGACACTGTCTCTCCAACACTGTCACCTGTCCTCTGCCAGGCACCAGACAGTCTGGGGTGCCAGGCTCCAAGCTGGGCACTGTGCCAAAGGACTGGTGGTGGGCACAGTTAGGTGGCAGCAATGCCCACAGTCCTAACTTCATCCTGACAAACAGATGGGCATGAAGCGGGCCTTTAGCTTAGCTTTGTTTGAGCATACGCTCCGTTTTTGAAAGTTACAAAAAAAAGTTTTAGAGTTTGGTGCTCTGGGTGTCACACCTCGATGATGTTGACAGATGGCGTCCTGTTGTTGTTGTTGTTGTTCCTGGGGTTCCTGGCGTCCTGGGGTGCAGAGAGAAGGAAACGGCAGGGGTGAGAAAGATGGAGGGCAGCTTAGAACACTGGGAAAAGGTGTCGTTCTGTAATGAGCATGGAATGCCTGAAAAGAATGGAGCCATGGTCTTTCACAGAGGTCTGGTGTGAAAAAGAGAGGAGAGGGCTAGTTTGTATATGTATGTTTGCATCTGTGTGTGCGTGTGGAGGGGGGGGGGGGCGTGTCGGTGTGTTTCTCAACGGTGGAGTTAAAAGCAGTGTTTGATTTGAAGATCTGAAGTCTGGCTGACTGATTGATCAGAGCACATGAACATGAAGCCATGCTTTGCGTGAACGTTCTGGGACTCATCAGTATATTTCTAACATTACAGCCGACTGTGGTCTCCGAGGAAGCACGTTCACACAAGCTGGGCTTGATGCAGAAAAACAGGAATGAATCATCAAAGTAAAGTTGACACAGCCCAGATGAATGGAGGTAAGAGCGTCTGCTAAATGACAAAAAATGACTAAATGTAGTCGAAAAGTTCGCCGGGACGATTCACCTTCCCAGCATCGATGGGGGGGGGCCCAGGGGGAGGAGGAGGAGGAGGAGGAGGAGGAGGGGTGGGGTTATACCTTACTGCGCAACAGCCCCCCTGTTGGGTGCTCGGGAGTACTGCACTCTGAGGACGTCTTGGCTTTGTCCTTGTTGTTGTTGGGCTCGTTGTCTTTGATGATGTCGTACTGACGGCAGAAGAGGGCGATCACACCTGAATGAGGAGGAGGAGACAGGCAGAGAGAGAGAGAGAGAGAGAGAGAGGATGGGAGAGAGAGTGAGAGATTGGCTAAATCACTTTACTGGGGTGGTTTGCATAAACACAAAAACAGCTTGCCCTGCTAGCGTAGCCTTTCTAACTATGTTTAGTCCCAAACAGCTAATTTCTACTGTTTAAACTGGTAACAAGGTGGATACGGGTGGCATTCTGACCTTGGTACAGTCCATCCCTCACCTGCCCACATGATGAGCACCACCACAATGATGATGAGCTCCCCCGCTCTCAGCTGAGTGGTCTGGCCCACCTCCTCCATGGTCACTTCGTCTGGCGGGACAAGAGCAGCTCTGTGAGTTCATCACCATGGCAACGTGCTGTTCAAAATAATTTTTAGTAGCGTGTGCAGGGATGCATGAATTACTGTTTAGGTAATTTGCCACAGTGGCTCTCTTAGAGCTGTCTTTTGACAAGAATTCAAACCACTTACCCGGTCCACCCTCCACCCAGTCTAATGTCTGTTCCGATCAGACCACTACTTTAGCCCTCTAAACATCAGGTATTGCTGAATACCAGGAAAAAACTGTCATTTATAAAGGACATTTTTGACAGGGCTGAATTTCAGTGTTTAAGCCACTTCTACTGTAAGCACAAGATGCACAGTTGGCCAGATTCTTGCTCCAGGATCTGGATGGATCATGTCTCCCCCTCTATGCTATTTCTGTCATTTTCACCCCACTTGAGCTAGATGATCTCTCCATCACTCCCCGATCCCAGCCTGGGCCTCTCTGTGTGCTTCAGACAGGCGTGCTCTACCATACTGCAGGGCCAAAAGAGAGGGGCGTGCTCTACCATACTGCAGGGCCAAGAGAGAGGGACGTGCTCTACCATACTGCAGGGCCGAGAGAGAGAGAGAGAGAGAGAGAGAGAGACCACATCCCATGAGCAAGCCTCCTTCAATGATGTCCTCGCTGAAGAGTAGTGTTTTGTGACAGCAGAGCAGGGAGGCACATGCCCCAATTAGGGCCTGCCCGTGTGAAAGGCTGTGGGTGTTGGAGGACTGAGCTTGAAGAGGGGAATGAAGAGAATATTAAAGTCCAGGGCCTAACCAACCTGGATTCTCTGAGAGAGAAGGGGGGGTGGGGGGTGAGGAGAATAGTAAAACATAAATGCCTGTATCTGTGTTCCCTTGAACAAAGTCACTGCACATGAACTGAGCTGTGCGAAAACAACTTTTCTTGGTTTTGTTATTGTGAATTCAGGCCGTCGCTTCCTTCTAAAGTTCATCTCGGCATAGCAAACTGCCGCTGCTGTCGTGTGTGCGTAGACCAAACAGAGGGAGTCACAGGCTGACATTCTGAAGGGCCTGGGCCTGTCCACGCTTCGGCTGGCTTCAGTGCTCAACAATTCAGCCAATCGATTGGCCCCTGTGCCTTGGTATTAACAAATCAAAGAGGACCCAGCCGTAGGCTCCTGACACTGTTGCTGGCCAACCTCCCTGAGGCTAATTGGTCAAGATTAATGTCACTGACATGCAGGGGCCAATACCGTGGTGAGGTGTGGACACCTGAGGGGAAAGGGGAGCTGGTTGCATGTGGAGAGAGGTGGTGAAAAGTCAGCATAGCCTCATGCAAGGACTGACCGTAGAAACACCATTGACCAGCTCTTTAGTGAAAGGTCACTGTATTTACACTATTGTTGACACTCTGTACCTGTACTAATGGTTGGTGGGATTAATAACTGGTATTTGCGTCTAATATGTTTCTTTTGGGTTCTACCCCCCAAAGAAATCGTACTTAGAGACAGAACAGAGAGAAAAGGGACACATTGAAACTCAAGAGCATTAACATGACATTTTAGAGCCCAACATTTTATAAAAATGTACACATTTCTCATTTATTTGGTGTGTTCAGATTCCCTATGTGGACAAATAACCTTTTGACAATCAGATTCATTGAACAACAGTTTTCAGAGAGAACAGCAGGAAAACAACACGAGGGGGTTAAGAAACAAAGCCACTTACAGTACTGTACGTTTGGTTACTAGTTTTTCCCTTTTCCTTCCATGTGAATAACTTGTGATGTGCTGTGTGTAAAAGTATCTACAGGTATATGTCTGTGTATGTGTGTTTATCAGTGTGTGTGTGCGTGTGTGTGTGTGTGTGTGTGTGTAAGTGTATGCGTGCATCTGTCTCCAGGAAATCAGACAAGGGAGAATGATTGTGTTTGTGTTTTGAACTCTGACAGGATCTCTCAATCAGCCTTCTCACTGCTTCCTTTCTCTCTTTTTTCCCCTCCCTCTGGTTCACGCTCATCTCTCTTTCTTCCTGGCTTGCCCCCTCACTGAGACATGTCAGATTTTGTCTGTGTCATGGTCTGTTTGGAGAAAAACTTTCTTTGAACATCTCACCCTCTGTCTTTGATCTGGCAACTGATTGGGCCCGTTGTGAACAAAGAAAGGAATAAATGTCTTATCTCTTCTGTCTCTGTCTGAGGATCTTTATCCTGTCTTCTGCTTTTCTCCTTTCTTTCTTTCTTTCTTTCTTTCTTTCTTTCTTTCTTTCTTTCTCTCTCTCTCTCTCTCTCTCTCTCTCTCTCTCTCTCTCTCTCTCTCTCTCTCTCTCTCTCTCCCTCTCTCTCTCTCTCTCTCTCTCTCTCTCTGTCTCTCTCTCTCTGTCTCTCTCTGTCTCTCAAACTACCCTCTTGCTCTTGTTTTGCGTCTTTCTGTCTCTCTCTTTCTCCTTCCCCCTCTCTAACTTCTCATCTCTCTCTAAACTCAGTGTGATATGGAGCAGAACAGAGATCCAAATCAGGGCAGGCAGGCTAGCTTATCTTCCTCTCCCTTTTCAGAAAAGCACCCATGCTACCTGTCACCAACAAACACAATGGGCCAACCCAGCTCCACTAGCAGCCATACCACCCACCAGTGTGGTAGTACTCGAGACCGGTGTTGGTCTCGAGACCACTTTTTGAAGGTCTCGGTCTTGTCTCGGACAAATGGACTCTGGATTTTATTTCAAGACCGGTCAAGACCACAATTGTTTAATTTATTTGTTAATATTATTACTGTTATTGGATGTAAAACGTCACGCTTCAAATGCAACCAATAACTTCACTCATTTCTAATATGAAACTACTCATCACCCCTCGCACCCCAATTGTAAATGAAGAAGACAGGTGAAACAGTGGCTGTCTGAAGATGTTGGCCAAATCAGCTATAATTAGATTTTGTTACCTGAACCACAAAGAGTTTACAATGGCCGGGTTTCCCAGATTCGTTAAGAAGCTCTTAACGCTAAGAGCTTCTTAGGAGCGTTCCAAGAGCGTTCTTAACGAATCTGGGAAACCCGGCCAATAGCGTTCAAAAGAAAACACATAGCCGTGTGTAAATTCTTGAGAGATGCTCACTGAGAAGGCTGGGACTCGGCCTACATCAAACCTTTACCGGTATTTAGAAAGAAAACAAAAAAAGGAAAGCTAAGCCTAAGGGACACTAGCAAAGTTCTACCTAATGTTTGCAATCTGTGTCTGTACCAAAACTCTTCAGAAATCTCTTCCCCCTTTACACAAAGATATTTAGCGAGTATTAGCTTCCTATGTAATGTTATACTTTATGTTTCAGGATGCTAGTTTCAGTTGCTTGCCAGATTTTGTTTGTGAAAATGAGCCAGTTACGTTACATCCTCGTGAACTCAAAAACAAGGCTTCTTTGCCGGGCCATAAGCACACGGCACTACTTTAAGACTGCTGATTTGCAGTTCAAGTACACAGTTACAGATCAAATCAAACTTTTTACCTAATCAAACCCTACTGCTTGTGTGTTTTGAGTGGTCTGGTTTTGGCCCGGCCTTGGCCTTGGTCTTGTCTCGATACACTCTGGTCTTGTTCATGACTTGGTCTCGGTTTAGGTGGTCTTCACTACAGCACTGCCACCCACTTACACTGCTGTATGTGTGTTTGTGTGTGAGAGAGATGCAGAGTTTTGAGGGAATGGGGACAAGTGAGCTAGGATGTATCTGAATCCCTTCGAGAGGCCTGCAGCTGTGGCATCTTTCAAGCTTCAACTATCCAACTTGACTGAAACCAAGACTGTACAGAAATCACAGAGAAATACAGAGACAAGAGAAGAAAGGTAGAGAGTGAGTGGAGGTAGAGAGAGGAAGTAGACAGGGAATAAAGGTAGAGGGAGCGTGGCAGAGAGGAGGAAAAGCGAGGAGGGAGAGGAGGGCAGGTAGAGAGAGAGAGGAGGTAGGGAGCAGGAAAGAAGACGCAGAGAGGGAGAGGAGGGGTAGAGAGGGAGAGGAGGTGGAGAGAGAGGAATGTGAGGGCTGTAGAATGGGGTGACTGGAGCTGAGTCATGCATGGCTACTGCAGCCATCTATCATGGCCTGCCCAACACGAGGAAACAAACACTTGTCTCAGACACACACAAGTAATCTGATCTCAGCACAGCCATCTCTTACTCTCTCACTCTCTCTAACATGCTCTCTCTCTCTTTTACTCTCTTTAACATGCTCTCTCTCTGTCTCTCTCACACACACACATTCTCTCTCTCTCACTCTCTCTCTCTTACTCTGTATCTCTCTCATGGGGAGGGAAATGTCTCATCCTCCCATTGATGATGCTGGCATCTGGGTCTGGAAGCTGAGCCAAGGGTGAAGGCTGTTGTCTGCACACTATAATTCTGTGTTCCCAGCTAGTAATACTATCCAGACAGGTGCATTTATTCTATTGTTTTTGATTTTGTGAGCTTACAGTGCTACTGTTGTCTACATAGCCTGATGGGGTTGTCTGGAGGACGTTTATTTACCTTGAACCAACTTGAAAGTAATACAAGTGAGCCTGTGTGTCTGGCTGCCTGTCTGGCTGTCTGCCTGGCTGTGTCTCTCTGCCTGTCTGGCTGCCTGTGTGTCTGGCTGCCTGTCTGGCTGTCTGCCTGGCTGTGTCTGGCTGCCTGTCTGGCTGCCTGTCTGGCTGCCTGTCTGGCTGCCTGCCTGCCTGTCTGTCTGGCTGGCTGCCTGCCTGTCTGTCTGTCTGTCTGGCTGCCTGTCTGGCTGTCTGCCTGTCTGCCTGGCTGTGTCTGGCTGCCTGTCTGTCTGCCTGGCTGTTTCTGGCTGCCTGCCTCGCTGCCTGTCTGTCTGTCGGTCTCTGCCTATATCTGCCTATTCGTATGTCTGACTATCTGCCTGTTTGTCTGTCTGTCCTAAACTCACCCTCCACAGCAGCTAAGCAGTTTACTGTGTTCCCAGACTACCAGCAGACCATGTGGTGAGAGAGAGATAATGAGAGAGAAAGACAAAGAGGGATAAAAAGAAAGAAAGAGAGAGGGAATGTTCTGGAGCAAGTGAAGGGGTTACAGTGGGGAGCGTGCCAAAACCAGATTGATTTAGCATCCTTGCTGCAGGCCTGAATATCTCATCCCAACGCTGACAGATATGTACCCTCAGCTCTCAGCTGACAGGCGATCAAGCAAGAGGTGAGGGCAGGGGCAGGGGGAGGGGCAGGGGGGGAGGGGGTATGAGGACAGCAGGGATATCAACCCACCATGAAGTGTACCCCAAAGGTATTTTATTCATGATTCTGTTGTGAAACTTAATTTCACGCCCTGTGTCTCCATTGATTTTTACGGCCCTAGACAAAATCAGTCAATAGTTGTCAACAGTACAGCAGTATGCCGTACTTCAAGAGTGAAAATAGAGATTTTCTGTGTGTGTATGTGTATTTACAGTATACTGTATATTTTCAGTATACATTATAGTATGTATAGACTGTAGTACTTACTGTCAATAGTTTGTGTGTGAATTTCTATCAGTTGTCTGTTTCTCAATTTATCATTGCGTGTACATTTTAAGATGCACTGTACACTGTAAATGTCTTTGTGTGCGTGTGTGTGTGTGTGTGTCTGTGTGTGTGTGTGTCTCTGTGTGTGTGTCTTTCTCTAATGTGTTACCTTTACTCTTGGAGGCCAGAGTCTCGGCCTCCTTGGGCGTGCGGAAGCGCAGGGGTTCGCTGAGTGGACTGGGCCCACTCATGCTGATGGACTGCACGTGCACAATGTAATCGGTCTCCTCCTCCAAGTCCCATAATGCACAGGAGCGCGTGGTGGTGTTGACTTCCTGGATGAAGCGCAGCATGCGCACGTCCTTCTTCTGTTTTGAAGAGAGAAAGGAGGAATCAGCAACACAGATGCCCCCTTGGGCTGTTTCTGGAAATCTATTTTATAGATGTATTGATAGATTATCTTTGATCGAACCTGTTAGTCTAAACAGTTCACAGACAATATGGATGGTAAGCACAACTACTTTGTGTCCTGGTAGAAAGGTCAAACACTGGACAGGTGTTCCACACTGACCGTCACGCCTGCACAACACCTGCCAACCTGTATCACGTCGTAGGACCACAAAGTGTGCGTGTCACTGTGAGTGTGCGTGTCACTGTGAGTGTGCGTGGATCTGTGAGTGTGCGTGGATCTGTGAGTGTGCGTGGATCTGTGAGTGTGCGTGTCACTGTGAGTGTGCGTGGATCTGTGAGTGTGCGTGGATCTGTGAGTGTGCGTGTCACTGTGAGTGTGCGTGGATCTGTGAGTGTGCGTGGATCTGTGAGTGTGCGTGTCACTGTGAGTGTGCGTGTCACTGTGAGTGTGCGTGGATCTGTGAGTGTGCGTGGATCTGTGAGTGTGCGTGTCACTGTGAGTGTGTGTGGATCTGTGAGTGGATCTGTGAGTGTGCGTGGATCTGTGAGTGTGTGTGTCACTGAGTGTGCGTGGATCTGTGAGTGTGCGTGTCACTGTGAGTGTGCGTGGATCTGTGAGTGTGCGTGAATCTGTGAGTGTGCGTGTCACTGTGAGTGTGTGTGGATCTGTGAGTGGATCTGTGAGTGTGCGTGGATCTGTGAGTGTGTGTGTCACTGTGAGTGTGCGTGGATCTGTGAGTGTGCGTGTCACTGTGAGTGTGCGTGGATCTGTTTCTGGGACAATTCAATGTACTCTGTTAGGACAGCAACACAACGTGTCTTTCTGTCGGAAGGAAATAAAATCACTTTCCCCCTGTACACGGCTGTCATCACCTTTTGCTGTTGCCGCGGAAACGGGTGTTCCGCCGGCAACCTCCTGGCAACACAACTTCCTGTGACACTTTCCGTGACACAAGCAAGCGCCAGCAAAGGGATTCGGCAGGGAGATGATGGGTAACAGCTGATGACAGCTACTAATGAATTGCCCGTAAGCATGTCTACAGTATGTGTGTGTGTGTTTGTTTGTGTGTGTGTGTATGGTGCATGCGTTGATGCGTGTGCGCCTACCTGCTGTGTGATGGCGAAGCCGATGACTGGGTCCCCCTCGGGGATGTCCCATGTCACCACGGCAGTGTTGCCCTTCAGATCCCTGATGGTCACATTGACAGGAGCTGCCAAGCTGTCTAAAACACAGAGAGAGAGAGAGAGAGAGAGAGAGATAGAGGGAGAGAGAGAGAGAGAGAGAGAGAGGGAGAGAGAGAGAGAGAAATGTTATCCTACCATGCACTATATCTCACCACTATCCCCAAAACAACTCAATCAACATTGCCTTCCCCCAAAAGCCATTTTCAAGCACTGTGTCCTGAAACAAGTGAAAGCATTGGCTTCCCATCGCAGCATCTTGTAAATGGATGAAGTGAATGTCCACAGGTAGCTAGCAGGTAGCAACATGGCGTCCAAGGCTGACGTTGGCCAGACTCTCTCTCTCAGGGTGTCTGGCAGGGATGCAGTATAGTGCTACAGCAGCACACAGCACAGCCAGACACACAGTTGATTTAAGACCACTAAATAAGCCTGGCTCCTCACAAATTTCCCTGTGGGAGGTCATTTGTTAATATCATTATGTAGATGGATTCTGACAAATTACACCTTAACTTACAACTGAAACTTAATAAAAAACGTAAGACTTTATGAATACATTTAGGAAAGGTATCGCATTTAACACCAGCAGCAGAAATGTTCTTGTGGACTGGCACAGAGTGCGAATTATACAATGACAATCATCAACTTCTTCTCCATGGCATAAAGTAATATTTATGATTACAGGTAAGAACGAAATATAAATGTATCGACCCCACCGACCTGTTGTTTTTCCCCCTTTTGGGGGGCGGTCTAAGTCTTAATTAGGGGCCCAAGCCCCCGTAATTCGAACCCTGGACTGGCGTCCAGCTTCGAATGTGTTTTAGTCGCTGTTTTAGTCGCCTACTCGCTGTAGGTTGCTGTTGACAGCTATGATTTGGGGGGTTCCCACATAAATGCTTTAAATCCTATGCTTCAGCTAAATTAGAAGTCACAGGGCATGGGATCACACAGTAATGGTTAGTTTTGTCATTAATTTGTGTGTTGTGTTCATGTGTGTGAAAAGGTGTATGTGGTTGCAGCACATGCATTTGGCTGTGTGTGCGTAAAGGGGTGTGTGCGTACAGGTTTGTGTGCGTACAGGTGTGTGTGCTGTGAAACTCAGACTGTTACCTGGGGTGAGATTCAGTAATAATCTGTTTTGCAGCCTCTTTTCTGCAGCCCCTTGAGCTGTGATTAGATGAACCACACACACACACACTCTCTTTCTCTCTCTCTCTCTCTCTCTCTCTCTCTCTCTCTCTCTCTCTCTCTCTCTCTCTCTCTCTCGCTCTCTCTTTAACACACTCTCTAACAAACACACACAAACACACACACAGACAGCTGGTTTAGAGATCAAACTCCAACATGTTAATAAACTTGTGATGTATTATGGATGAGAGGCTCCAAACTAGGTCAAGGAAGTGGGCAGCCACTGTATATTACTGTGTGTGTGAGTGTGGGTGTGAGTGTGGGTGTGTATGTGATTGAATGTGTGTGCTCTCTGTAAAAACACATTAACACTCAATCAGGAGTAAGCATTTTGATATGAATCACTGACAAATGAAGCATGATGATTAAAACCTGGATTTCCTCTCCACCCTCACTATCCTCACCACCCTCATCACCCTCACTACCCTCACTACCCTCACTACCCTCCCCTCACCACCCTCACCACCCTCCCCTCACCACCCTCACTACCCTCACTACCCTCCCCTCACCACCCTCACCACCCTCCCCTCACCACCCTCACTACCCTCACTACCCTCACCACCCTCACCACCCTCCCCTCACCACCCTCACTACCCTCACTACCCTCCCCTCACCACCCTCACCACCCTCCCCTCACCACCCTCACCACCCTCACTACCCTCACCACCCTCACCACCCTCACTACCCTCACCACCCTCATCACCCTCACTACCCTCCCCTCACTACCCTCACCACCCTCCCCTCACCACCCTCACCACCATCACTACCCTCATCACCCTCACCACCCTCACCACCTTCACTACCCTCACCACCCTCATCACCCTCACCACCCTCACTACCCTCCCCTCACCACCCTCACCACCCTCACTACCCTCACCACCCTCATCACCCTCACCACCCTCACCACCCTCACTACCCTCACTACCCTCCCCTCACCACCCTCACCACCCTCACTACCCTCACCACCCTCACTACCCTCACCACCCTCATCACCCTCACCACCCTCACTACCCTCACTACCCTCACTACCCTCCCCTCACCACCCTCCCCTCACCACCCTCACCACCCTCACCACCCTCACCACCCTCACTACCCTCACTACCCTCCCCTCACCACCCTCCCCTCACCACCCTCCCCTCACCACCCTCACCAGCCTCACCACCCTCCCCTCAACACACTCACTACCTTAGATCTCTGCTACAGGGTAGCCACAGGGTTGTAGTAACAGAATTAGGAGCAATCTGCAGAGAGAACATGAAAGCCCAATCAGCCATGCTGCACGGCTATCTGAGAAAATCACGGCCCGAATCCTTCCAACTCCAGCCTACCCCCTTCCCCTCCTGGAGATAACACACGGTCTGACGTGATTTCATACTATCAGTTGATAGTATGAAATCAGCTGCACCCAAACTAATATCTAAGACTAAATGTCTTCAAGGAAGGGAAGGCTGCATCTCTAGAGAATGCGAACACGGCCGATATCTGGAGTTTCCCTCTAGGCCTTACAGTAGAACATATAATATCTGGCATGTAGGATTGATGCCCATGATGAGACAAGAAGATAGAGAAAGATGGATTGGGTAGAGAGTAGACAGCCACTATGATGTGGTTCATCCCTGATGGATTCTGCTATGAAGGGTGCACAAATGCATCCAGTAAGTTATCAAGTGTGTTACCATTCAGTGTGACGCCTACAAATCATGGACCCAGTAATTGTCTGGACGACGAAAGGCAGAGGGCGAGGAGACACATGCACGCACGCCCACAGACACGTGCACACCACACGCACCCCATGTTTCCTTGTGTCTACTTCCCTTGGTTGTTGTTGCCTGCCTGCTGTTGACGTGTTTGATGAATTCGACGGCTAACGCCAGCTGACAGGCGGAAGACTGAGGAGCTCTTGATCCTGCTGCCGTCAGCACAGGTGGTAGTCCCCGATATCTGAAGTGACTCTTTGTTGGTTTTTGAGCACTTCTCCTGTTAGCATGTTTGGGTTGGTTGTTTGTTTGAGGTTTCGGTGGAGAAGCCGCGGGGGAGAGCACTGAGGGTGGGGCGGGAGGTGGCAGCGCCGCGGAGTGTGTGTGACAAATCAAACTCATTATCTCTTTATTAATCATGTGTGCTGGTCCTCGCGCTCTCCAGGGACGGATTCGGGCGACAGAAACGGGCACTAGCGCTAGCTGTAGCTCCCTGATCTGCAAACACAGAGTGACAGCTAGCATTTAGCTCACTCTGCCTTAGGGGATACATTCATTTATGTGACTGTGACACAAATCACTTCTTTGTGTAGACACACACATACAAACACACACACATACAAATACACACATACAGAAAAACACACCACAATCATTGACTCTCATTTCCAAATCCCCACTTTCACCTCTGGAGACAGCATACATATGGCTACCACACACACAGACACACACACACACACACACACACACACACACACAGACACACACACACAGACACACACACAGACACACACACACAGACACACACACACAGACACACACACAGACACACACACACAGACACAGACACACACACACAGACACACACACACACACACACACACACAGACACACACACAGACACAGACACACACACACAGACACACAGACACACAGATTACTGAAACCACTCTTGAAGCTTTGAACTCCAGCGAGCTACAGTCTGTAAAGCAACCCAAAACTCCACACTGTCTGACATCATTAACCTCTAAGCAAAGTGTTTTACTTCCAGACCTGCTCCCCTGGTTACTGGCCTGTCCTTCTCTGTGCCTCCTTTCCTGCGTCTGCCTGACTGCTTCGCAGCAGTGTCTCTGCCTGGGGACAGCGGCCTTGACGGTCAGTCCTAATATATCCCCATGATGTGGTGTGAGTGCTGTCTAATGAAACAGCCGACAGATGTCTCCATAAAGTCTCCTCCTCACTGCTGAGACCACACTGACAGAGACGGGGGTGACTTTGAGCCAGGACTGTCACCTGGTGAGTGTGCGGTGTGTGTTAGTGTGTGTTTGTGTGATTTAGTAGGAGGAAGAGTTTGTGTGTGTGTGTATGTTTGTGAATGTGATTTAGTGGTAGGGAGAGAGAGTGTGTTTGTGTGCGTGTATGTGTGTGTGTGATTTAGTAGGAGGAAGAGTTTGTGTGTGTGTGTGTGTATGTTTGTGAGTGCGATTTAGTGGTAGGGAGAGAGAGTGTGTTTGTGTGCGTGTATGTGTGTGTGTGATTTAGTAGGAGGAAGAGTTTGTGTGTGCGTGTGTGTTTGCGTGCGTATGTGTGTGTTTTAAGCTGTCAACGATGTTCCTTTTGTTAGTGCAGTGATCAGAGTGACAACCAGTTGTCTGGCCTATGCTGGGTTGTGTCTTAAGGTGACAAGTGTGACAGCTCGCTAACATCTCCCTCCATTAGAGAGCACTGTGGAAGAATGTGTGTGCATGTGCGTGTGTTTGTCTGCTAATGAAATATAAACAATTCACACTTTGAACACAAAAACACTCTAAGACTTAGCTTTATGGTATTCTTCCAGCATTTAAGGAGGTCTATATACAGTAGGAACACTCCTACACACACACACACACACAAACATTCTGTTTTCAGGCATCATTCTCACTGTTCTTATGCTGCCCTTAATCAATAAAGCCCATCATTATTTAATGAACGTTCTCCTCAGGCCTCCCCAGACCACTCTGTATCTCTCTCTCTCCTTTCTTTCTTTTTATACCCTCTTTTTTCATCTTTCTCTCATTCCTCATCCTCTTTCCCTGACCATCTGTCTCTCCTCATACATTTCCTCTCTCCTCTCTCTTCTGTGTCATTCTCTCTGTCTCTCTGTCTCTCTCTGTCTCTTTATCTCTTCCTTCCTCTTTCTCCCAGTCTAAGCCTATGTCTATGATGGACCACCTGGCTCTCTGACCTGGGAGGGTCCAGAGCCCTCCTCCATCCTCTCCTCAGGGTCACACCAACCTTCAATCTCTGTCCTTCTCTTTGCTGGATCTCTCCACTTGTAGCAGTGTTGCGCTGAGTCAAACCAAGCACTGCTTCATTGTTTTTCCATACCGTAGGCCACCTGTTTAGCTATCACAATTAGTTTGCTAATATCAGTCAAGCATCAAGCAAATAACTAGGTGCTAATAGTTAGGGTGCTAGCACTAGTGGCCGGGGGTAGGGAGTTTTAGGTATCAGAGCAGCCACACATGCTCTCTTGGATGTGAGTGTTTACACAGGGGCCCTCAGGTTTGAATGAAGTTCACAGACAAGTGAAATGAACTTGGTTGCTTCAGGGATAGCACAACGCTAAATTAGCACATGTTCATAATCACACCGTTGACTGTCGTTATTAGCTACGCCGTGGGAATTACAAGTGGCCCTCTGACTCCCATGATGGGTCATTGAGAACCAAAGCTAGGGCTGTTCTGGTCGAAGTACTACTGAGCCCCCCCCAACCGCCCTCCTTTTCCAACCTCTCTCTCACAGGGCACCCCCCCCCCCCCCCCCCCCCAGGCCCATTACCGCAAACAAAGCTGCCAGGTACCCTCTCTCCTGCTCATTCATAGTTAATGTGCCATGATAGTCATCAGGATTTTGTGCTGATCTGGAGTTCACAGTAAAGGACCTTGAGTGCATACCCCCTGAACACTGTTTGTGTATACATACACATACTGCACACACACACACAAATTGTCAGGCACACCAATACATTAACAAATACATTATTATAGATATACGCACATACATATTTTGGGAAACACTGGGAATAGGAACAATAGAAGTGAATGGTTCCTGTTGGGCACCTGAGGCAGCAGGTGAATATTTAAGACCTGCCAGAGAGAGCGAGGGGGGCAATAACACAATGGCATGTTTAATTATGAATGCACTATCACCTGTTTTATTGGGGAGAGCTCAGGAGCCTCACTCTGCTCAACAGCTTATTGCTTCAGCACAGGAGCCCAGGGATAATCATGCTCTCTCCCTCTCTCTTTTTCTCTCACTCGAGCTCTCCCTCTTTCTCATTCTCTCTCACCTCTCTTTTTACCTTCCCCTCCCTCTATCTTTAACTCTCTCACACACACACACTCTCTTGATCTTTCACTCAAAAAACATTCTCTCTCTCCATGTGTCACTCAGACACACTATCTCTCCCTCACACACTTACTCACTTTATCTCTTTGCTCTGTTTTCTCTTCTTGCAAAATATTGTAAAATGTTCTCAGGAATTTGATCTGTTGTTCTCTCCACTCCGGTTTGCTCCTGGGTCATCTCTCTCTTGTCTCAATTCTGTGTTTGTCCAACAGCAGCAGGTATTCTCGGACAGGTGGGCAGCCCTTCCACAGCTCAGAGTGGAATATTACTTTCTTACCGACACTTCAGTCGAGACTGCTCATATAGTAAAGAGTGTGTGTGTGTGTTTACAGTGCATGCACAGAAGGGGGAAAAGCTTAGGAGGAAAGGGTATTCTCTTTGCATTACCGCCTCCACATCTATCCATCCGCAAGGCCTATGCTGAAGGTTATGACTCACTCTCACAAACACACACACACACATACACACACAATGCTTCACACTGCTACCATTTTCATTGTAACAGGTGACTGAGTCCTTGGTGTCCTTATGACGGTATGACAGATACAGAACCTTATACAAGAGCAGAAAAAACGATACAGAGGGCTTCCAGTACCTTTCCCAGTGTGTGTGTGTGTGTGTACGTGTGCACCCAGGCCATTACGTTTTTACACACAACAAAGCTACAGGTAGCTCTCTTCCATAAATGAGTGTTTCACTCCAGACTCTCCTCCAGGGCTTTCTCATCTTGTGGAGTTATTTATATTTACACACAGGAAATGAATGCCCCTCACCGCCGGCCACAAGAGCGAAGGCAAAACTGTGTGTCGCTCTCTCTTCATCTATCACACACACACACACACACACAGGTACACACACTCCTCGTCTCTCCTCTAATTAAATGTCAAAAGGCGCTGTCTGAAAATCAATGGTGTTTCGTGTCGTTGCGGCGTTGTGAGGATGAGACTTGTTAGAACACGGCGGTGGACGGTGAGTCTGATGTTTGGGAACACATGCAGTTAGGTGTGGCCTGTGTTTGTCTGTTAACTGCAAATTCAATCTTTACCAAATGAAGCTTCCCCGCAAGTCTGGGGGTCTGAGTCACATTTATACCATCAACACTGCTGCTTGATAATACACAGCTTATTGATATATATGTTATTTTTTCTTGGCCCTCTCTCTCTCTTTGTTTTTCTCTCTCATTTTTTCACTCACTTGCTCTCTTTTTCTTAGCTTCTCTGCATCTCTTCTCATGCTTTCTGTGTCTTTGTCTCTGTCATCCTTTTGTATTCTCTTAGTTTCTCTCATTGCCCCTTTCTCTACCTCCTTATCTCTCTTCTCTCGCTCTTTCTTTCTCTCTGTCTGTATCTCTCTCTCTTTCTGGGCCACCTCTTCTGTTGGACAGGGAGGCAGCTGTTAGGATAATGATGAGCTGACTGTGAGGTGAGCTGTGTCTGGATGAGGGAAATGGTGAACAAGAACTGAGATCTTTCTCCGCCCCTCCCAGCTCCATCCCTCTCTCCCTGCATGGCGAGCATGATGGTTCCAGTCTGAGCGGTTGCCAGGGTGAGGGGATGGTCTCTCCTTATCACTTTGCTTTGAGCTTTGGCCCCTGAGACTCCAGCTGCAACGCTGGATTTAGCCAGTTTAGACATAGTGTGACACACACAGTCATACAGACAGAAAACAGAGTAAGGTAGATCGACACACACAAACCCAACACACACCCACGCCCACTGCTGCTTTTCTCAGTTGGCTAGGGACAAGAGGAGACTTTGATACCGCACAGAAGAGTGTGTGACTGGGGCAGTTCTGGCAGCCAGCATGGTGGGTGTGTGAGAGAGTGAGTGATGAAGAGCAAATAGAGAGACTGAGAAAGAAAGATAGGGGGAAAAAGAGAGAGATGGGGAAAGAAAGAGGAGAGAGGACAGCGAGAGAGAGAAAAAAGGAGAGAAAATAAAGAGCGAGCGAAAAAGAGAGAGAGACAACAGACACAGGTAAACTCCTGCAGGTCCACCTGTGCCTCCCCAGCCTGCTGCAGTGGAACACACCATCTGGGCTTTACCCTCAGGATACTATCAGAAACACCAAATAAAAACAGTATTTTTACGCTCTGGTGAGCTGCCGAAGGGGGGACTGGAAAGACACACACACACACAGACACACACTCACACATCATCACAGTCTCTGACACAAACCAGCCCCCCTCACTAAATCTCACCCCACACTGATTAGCTCTAAATGGCAGATTGGACTCCCCATAACTTGCCTCCTGTTAGCACCTCCCTTTGCCTCGACCCCCCTCCCAGCAGCCAGAACACGGGCACACTCCAGACTCCTTCCTGCGTCAGTGGTGGCACAAGAAACACGTCAGCCGCGCTGGCCCTGCCGCGCTTCACGTCCTCCCTCTCCACCTCCTCCCAGGCACTCTCTGACAGCTGGCAGCTCCACCAGCTCATGTTCTCTCTGCAACGGCTACAGTAGCTCGACTTGGCCTAGCTTAACTAACTCCCACAAAAAACCACGGGGCCTGCTCCGTTCATTTCTCTACCCACCGAGCCACGGGTGGCATCCTGTAAGGAGCCGGAGTCTGGACAGAGAGAAAACAATGCAGGACTTTGACCACAGAGCACTGTGTGATTGTAGTGGCAGATAACAGTCCAAACCGTGGATGAGGGCACAGTGAAGACACTACTGCTGTGAAATGATTAATACAGTAGCCATTATGAGTTTCTTATGACCCTCCTTGTGGTCATCATCTACCGTCCACAGGCCTCCTGAGAGCAGCGGTGGAGAGAGTGCTGGTACATTTGTTATTTACAATGTTTGTCTAGAATGTTTGTCTTAGGTGTGCACAGAGCTGCATAAGTCTCTCAAGGGGAAATTTAATACACTCAGACAGTAATACACTACATGGTATGTTGGCACATACAAAAGAACTCACTGTACACAGAGACGCCCCCCCCCCACACACACACACACACACACACATACATACATACACACTCCTGACTGTGTTTGGAAATAATTTTCCTCTGGAAATAGTGATGAATCTCCCATCCATTCAGGAGCCTTCCTCACATAACCAGCAGCACTCAGATAAGCTGATCAGCTTTACATTTAGACTGACACATCAAACCCACAAACCCAGCCTTCCTCCTGCAGTTCCTAACCACAGTTTGTAGTATTTTTGTACAAATCTTGTGTCCAAAATTGAATCATTTTGCTCTGTTTCTCAGGCTTGTTTAACATAATATCTTAAGATCAATCCTATTCTTACTTTGAAAGTATGAGAGCGACAGGAAAGGCAGGGGGAGAGAAAGGGGAAGACGTGCGGAGAATTGCCTGGGCCAGATCCCATCCCAGGCTGCTGTGATAAGTCAACAGCCCCTGTGGTCCACTCACTTTACCGGTGAGCCACCAAGGCACCCTAAATAGGATGTTTTCCTGATGAAGAAAACAATTTCTCCCAAATATCACAAAAAAGAGCATTACAATCAAATTCCAGGGATTTTGGTTTATGACCTCTGGCTTCCCTAGCCCTGGGCAGCAACTCACGTGGGATAGTGAATGACTCCACACTTGACAGTTAATATGCTGCAGCCACTGAGAATTTGTTACCCGCTTCGGGAGTGCCAAGTTACTCCATCGATGCCCGCCAATAGGAAGACAATGTAATTGTCCTATTATACTGTAAAAGTCATCCACGGGAACCATGTTCCTTTTATTATCTTCAACAGATGGGCTTCATGGGTTTATATACAGATCACTTGTTTGATTCATTAACTGATTGATTGGTTGCATGTTCTTTTTTTTTGGCTGTGGCTGTTAAGGAATGGGAATTGGTTGGTAGGATTTACAGCCCCATGAAGATGAATGTGTTGAGCCTCATTTACATTTTAAATGGAAACATTACCTTCCTTTTGCTTATGGAAGGCCACTGGTGTTTAATGACTCACCATAAACACAGTGACACGTTAAAGACGTCATGACGGTCCAGTTTAACTGCACCACGGCACACACACCTCGTCTGTCATCCCCTCCCACCAATCTCGCTGTGTATCTTTCTATGTGCACACACACACACACAAACACACCAGGGTGATGGATATAAAACTGCTTGATAATATGTTTAAGAGATTGGAAGTGGAAAAGCCTCAGATTCCCAATGAAAAGCCTCACTCAAATTTGCTCTTGACAGGTGCCAAAAGTGTCTAGTCTTGGTTGAAAGGTCAAAGTTCAACTAATATTTCTTGCTTTTAGCTTATCATCAACATAGTCTCAACTCTATATTGACCAACGTGTAGCATCTTGACCACATGGTTCTCTATCTACAGCAGTGGTTAAAATGTAGATGGAGGAAGATGAACTGGTCCATCTCTCCATGCTGCAGTTGGCTGGAAGTGGTTTATAAGATGACACACCTGCCAAATGCATGAAACTATTATAACTCCATGGCTGCAATAGATGTGTACACTCCTGTACCTGCCCTTGGGTGTACAAGTGGGAGAGTGTGTGTGTGTCTCTCAAGTGTGTGTACAGTCTGTGTATGTGAGAAAGACAGAGAGATTGCATGTTTGCGAGGATAAGTGTGTGTGTTTGTGTGAGAAAGAGACATATAGAGAAAGATAGAGAGAGAGACATAAAGACAGAGAGAGGGGTGGTGGGGGAGAGAGGTGGATAGAGAGAGCAAGAGATAAAGATGGGTGGTATAGACAAACAGAAATTTAAGGGAGGTGACTGGTATATAGAAAGAGTGAGAGATGGGTGGGGTAGACAAAAAGAAAGGGAGAAAGAAAGAAACAGAGATGGTAAGTATATAGAGAGAAGGGGAAACCAGCAATTCAATCCCATGTGGTGTGATGGACCAGAGGTGAATTCTGATTGGGCTGGTGTGTCAGTGGGATTTAATGTTCAGTCACCGTGACTGCTGAACGCCACAGTACTCAACTGTTTGGAGTGCTCATATCAAAAAGCTCATAGATTCTGCTGGATTGTCTAAAGAGTATATTCCCAAGAATCACTCCTAATTAGTCAGGCATCATCACAGTGTTGCTTCATAGATTCAATAAGACTCTGTACCCATGCTAATTCCATGTCGTGACTGAGCCATGATAACTTAGTCCACTCTTAAATCATACTCTAGATTATTATCACGAGATTGTGTGTGGAAAATGACTTGTCTGAAATTGTCTTAGGTTATCTCAGAGTTGAGAGATATTAATTTAATACCATTACAGCTTCCACCTCTCTGCTGTATTATGGAGTATACTAGTCTGGTCCTGTAATCTAAATGAGATTCAAAGGTCATTTTAGCATGCAGCCTTCATGCATGCATGCACACACACATACACACACATACACACCAAACACACACACAACCTTTTAAACAATGATAGAGAAAACCTCAAAATAGAGTAGGCCTACTAATGGCTTGTTATGTGTTTCTCAGTGTGTTAAAGCGATTTGGGGTTTGTGTGTGTGTGTCTGTGTGTGTGTAAATGACCACCAGACAACTGCTTTACAGCAGATTTTGTTCTAGTATATTGCATAGTACCTCGGAAGCAAACCAAATTGCTGCCGTGTATTAGGTCTGGCATCGTTAATGGTAAATTAATTCATCAAACTGTCAAATGTTAGAACAACCGACATTTAAGAACATTTCCTCATTAGGTATTTCCTGAGCATAGAATCGCTTATTCTCTGAGTTGAACAAATACCAGTTCCCACACGTAGTAATTTATAGGTTAGACTATATCATTAAAAATAATATAAATTTAAATGTACAGAAAATTATCATAATCTTACCCATAATGTAGCCTATTCGAAACATTATCCCCGCACGACCAATAATGTGCGAGCATGCCGTGTTTCAATTAGCACCACAAGATAAGAATGTGTAGGCTATGCAAAACATATTTCCTCCAAAACGAATGTACATAAACATAAACTTACCCGCTAACACACGAGAGACACCGAGACAGCTGAGAATCAGCAGGAGCACGGTTGGCAGAAAAAATCTCTCCATCTTTCTAACATTCGGAGAACGTGAAATCCCATTTACTCTGCTCAGTGCTATGATAACCTGCTCGCTGTTGTTCAGCATTCAAGTCTGTCCGTGTGTTCTTGTCTGGACTGAAAACGGCGGTCATAGTCTTGTTGATCTTGCCGCAGATATTCGACCACCGAGTGCTTTCAGCACCTGGGACAGCACTTCAGCACCTGCATTCAACAGTAGCCTCTGCGTGCTGTTGAATGATCTGTGCTCTGAGTCTTTACGTGTGACTGTGTCGCCCACGAGCAGTCCTCCCCATCATATCGTCATATTAGCTACCAGACAGTGTATTTGTCGGTACTGTCGCGTTCGACGCTCTGACTCAAATGAAGACTTTGGTCCACGACGGTAACTCGGGATGGTGCCAAGGCTCCGTACACATTTGTGCACTAAGATCTGCGGGATAATGGGTGCTCAACTATAGACAGAAACGTGCTCGTTCTGATGTGCCTGGACTCTACAATCCTTACCAACTGACAAAACTGACTGTTTTGTGTTATAGGCTAGTGACAGAGTAATTAACATGTATCTGGATATGATAGCTGTAAGGTTGCAATTAATTGGCTCAAATGCCAATTTGCCGTAAAAGCTAGGGCAAATAGACTATTCCAATAGAATTAGGCCTGCAAATAATCCTTATTTTTTGTGGTGTTTGCAATTTTTTTAATAGTCCCGTTGTCACATCGATTACAACTGTTCAATCATTGTCAACATCATTATTTCAAGACAATTATCATAGTGAGAGTATTATAAATAACACAATTTCCAAGAAATAGGTTACTCCTTCAGTGGCTAAAACATACATTGCATTCAAATTCATACAAGCAAGCAATTTGATCGAAACCGATCGCTTGTCAACAAATTCCAGGTCCTGTCACCTCCTTCCTGTTTGATGGAGTGGACTTTATCAATCTTCCTTGTCTCATTCATCCGTTTGCCTTACTTGGTCAGACAGTTCTCAGAATTATTGCTGCCCACTTAACGATTAAAAATGCACGAAGAAGCCCACGCAAACAAGTCGGAGCACAAGCCTTTTCATAAATAATGTTGCCCCGGCTCCGACACTCATGAACTGCATAGGCTACTTCCATCGACTCAGATAGAAAACAAGCACACATCTTGACCTTATAAGACAACTGACCCTTCTTTTTGATGGTTTGAATAGACTGGTATGAAAAAGCTAACTTCCAACACAAAAAAGTTACAAAAAAACATTGCGCAGCCCTTACCTTCACTGTGGTCTTTGCGGTGTCTTTGAGATGTATCTTTGAGCTTCGTTAGGAGTTTTGCAAGGTAAAGCGGGACAGTCCGGAGTCGGCAACCGTCCCGACAGTGAAATGGCGTTACCCAGTGTCCCCTGTGTCACCAGGAAGTGTTTGCTGCACCTCGCTCTTCCACCACACGCACATCTTTACTCACCGCATCATTTGGTTGTGACGTGGATGTGTGTGTGTCTGAGAACGGGTGAATTAGGGTGCATGGGACGTTGGAACTATCTCCAGAATATACGACCACACACACCAAGTTATATTGGCCATGTACATTTTTATTTTATTTTGTTCTTAAGATCGACTTTTTTGAGGTCATTTTCTATTCAAACTTGATTCATCTTGTGCATTAAGTGACCAGTGACCAATGACAAAGAATAGATTTTGATATTTTCTTGTGTTGAAAAACTATAAATAGCTGGTTTGACTGTTTGGTTAAAGATCTCAGGTGAAAAAGTATTCAGCTGACAAAGTAAACATATTGCAGTTATTCATTTATGATTTTATACAGATGGGCATCAGCTTATGAATTGCGAGAGGGATGAGCAGTATCAGCCTCTCTGGCCTGATACACAAGTCCTCTGCTGTATACAGTACGCTCTCATCGAGCTCACATAATTTATTTCATTCAATTTACGCACAGGCAGCACAAAGACGGCCGATAGATTGTTGACTGGACCCAAACTTGGGAATTGTAAGAGATCTCTCTAGTCTTGGGCCAATGGAATATTAATGGGCTTTATATTCACCACTCAGCAAACACATAAAGGACTCAGCCCAAGCGCGTAATTTGCTTTTGGAAAAGGTCTCAGTGATACCTCACAGCCCGCCACATTAAACGCAGATCAAGCAGAAAATCAAGAATAAATCAGTTTATGGACATTGTTCTGTATCCATCATCATTCTTGTTCAACTCTTGCAAAAGGAAGAATTTGTGTATCTGTGTTGTGTGTGTGTGGAGGGGGGTTGTTAGTGGTGAGGAGTGTATACATTAAATGTCTAACTACTGTGTCATTTTAATCCAACCATCCAAGTTTTCCATTCTGTTGCCTGTGAACGCATGGCTGTGGGATTCATTGACAACTTGTTTGCATTCTGAATGAATTTACACAGTCATTCCTGACACATTAACAATACAGTGAAAACATTAGCTCTTGATTTAATAACAGGCTGTTCTTCAATGTTGATCACAGATGGGATTTAAAACTGTATTTATTTTTTAAACAAAAGGTTTGTCAGCCCATCAGTCCTGAATGCAGTTTGAGTGGATCTAGCCATTTTGAGTAAGGTGAGGAACTCATTTGTAACAGAACAGGATTTACAGATGAAGTGTATTCCTATTTAGACCCTGACTCTACATTTCAGAGGGGGTTAAAAAGCAATCAATAACCAGAGTATGAATATTTCACACACAAATATTGCCTGGAGTGACATTTAAACTTTCTACCTGGAACTATCCACCATTCTAAATGAGTTTAGATTATAATGAGGTGTGAAATCTCATATTGGAGAGGTCGAGAGGAGGTGAGTGCTGGGTCCTGGATATCTGTGGGGCTCCTCAGGTTTGGTGATGTGGTGGTAGGGGGGTGGGGCAGGTAGATGGATGGAGGATCCAGAGAGGCAGAGGGGCCTTTGTGCCTGTGTCTGACTGATAGGATTGGGATTGTGGCCCAGAAGATGTGAGGGCTGGGCTGGAGCACCAGGAGGGGCTGGATG